>NW_022279623.1:2927500-3227500 GCF_009193385.2 Nasonia vitripennis | reverse complement strand
TCAAGCGAATGATAAAAATCTCGTTAAACAAAAATGCAAAGCAATTTCTGCAATAATTTAACTCTTGAATTTGCTGAAGTTATCTAATTTATTTTCTTTATATTCCCGAGATTCCGAAGCACCTATGTTCTGCGTCTAACAGACGTTACTTCCTGCGATATAACAAACGGGCGCGTCTTTCTTTTCTCTTGGGATAAAAGGAACCAAGCTCGGAGCGTGTCGTGAAGACGATCCTTCTCTGAATCTGAAAAGTCGCACATTTTGTATACATATACGCTATACAGCCAGGCGGAGCCGTATAGCTTTGACGGATGCACACGTAGTAGACAGAACATAAAGTGGAGGACTTGAAGCTGTATAAAAACTCAACTGTGTAAGAGAGTTCGCAGAGACGAACAAAAGCCAAAGTAAAAAAAAAAATATCAACAAATGGAGCAAAAATCTAACGAAAGCATAGAATACACGCTTTCAATATAAGCCATACTTTTTTTGTCGCTCACGTCAAAGCAAACTCCATTAACCCGTTCATTGGGATTCAATCGAATAACCATATAAGCCTCAAACCTATGAAGCGTCGCCATTTACGGATACATATACAGACGTATCAAGAGGGAGATCTGCTCTGGTCGTCTTCTGCGCAATCAACTCGCACACCAGCCCTGTATATACGTATATGCAAGGGAAACTGCCCTGACAGACACGTTCTCGAATGGCTGTGTGATTTCAAACTTGTGGTGCGGGTCATGTCGCGAATTGTCGTCCCACTTTGCCGTTCGCTGAAATTAATGCATCCGGGTCGGACCTTCGTATCGATCCTCCGAATACTTTATTTATTCAAATTTTCGCACTGGAAATAGTTAGTTTAGCCTTGATTCGCAGAATAAACAAGTTACATTCGATAAATCAATAGTATATAAAATAAGACCGTATTACACGCTCGACTATGGTCTTATTCGCAGAGTCTAATTTGAAGCCTGAAAAGTCACTCACCGCATAATTTTCCTTTCCTTAGTTATGGCGAAGAAACAAGACGACGAGCTCTCGTTCAGATATAAGGCTTCGGAATAAGAACGACGAGGGTTAACGATCGTCGTAGAGATGCATTCTTTACTTTGTTATACAACGTTCGCAGTGCTGCGAATTATTTCCTCGTTAAATTTACTACGTGCTTTATGCGCTTTTAGTACTAAAACGCGATCGTCGGCGATATGGTTTTAAGTTTTGTCAAAATGGGCCATACACGAGTCAGAAGTAATTCTTCGCTTTCTTAATTATAAAATATCGCGTTCGCTTCTTTTTTTTTCCTGAAACGAATGCGTTGCACGCAATGATAAATGGTTGATGAGAAAAATTATTCGCGATTGCAGTCAGCGTGTTTCTATATTCCGCAAACATATAGCGCTCTTAATCAAATGACATTTCCATATAGCGCCTGTGTGATATTTTAGTACAAAGCTTACCGCAGTCGTAGTTAAGCGTCTCGTAAATGTCCTCCAGCAGGTTGTAGTTCTCCTCTATTTCGACGTTGTCGAGAAGTTTTTCTCTAAAAATAAAATCGTTCGTAAAATATTGCTACGAGTCTTACGATTCTAATCGA
Source organism: Nasonia vitripennis (assembly GCF_009193385.2). NCBI lineage: Eukaryota > Metazoa > Arthropoda > Insecta > Hymenoptera > Pteromalidae > Nasonia > Nasonia vitripennis. The sequence goes on along the minus strand of NW_022279623.1, from coordinate 3,225,903 downwards.
TGGAGAACGAATAAAAATGTATCTATAGAGGAACATTCTCATATAACATACGCAGTGCGTAAAAACTACTCTACTTTTGTATTTTTTTTTTATTCTTCCTCGAAACGACTGCCTTCTCGACATTTTTATTTTTCCGTACAGCAGATATCGTCTGAGCTTTTATTCCTTGAATTGGATTCACATTCGATTTCGTGGAATTTAAAAACGAGATTCTACATCTTGCCAAGTGTATTTTTGCTTGGCTGAGTCTCTCGGGCAAATTTTTTGCAGAGTACGTTTTCTCGCAATACCAAAAAGTAGCAAAATAAATGACGCGATGAAAATGTAAGCTCGGAGGAGCTGTAACTTTCTTCGAACAGACTTATTTTGAATACGACATTTATAACGAGCTAGGTAAATTTTTTATTGATTTAGTAAGAGATCTAAACTTTCCAAAATGAGAAAGTATGACACAGTGCATAACTACGTTATATTGAGATTTTAGGGGTATATTTCGTCGTTTTGTCATCGTATTCAACAGGTTGATCTTCTATTAACGTATTTACATTTAACGAATTTCAATAGCGGTCGCAAACCCATTATAGATAATGGTTCATAAATTATCGATAAACGATGGTTGCTTCAAAGTGGTTTGTCTGCGAAAATGCAATATACAAAAAATCTCCGATAACCAACATAAGAGCATCATACAGCTTCAATACATAACAAATTTCATACGTCACGTTCTCCCGAGTTTTAACTTCATACCGATAAAACTCAATTATTGCAAAGAATGCGAATAAAACGAATTGGAAAAAGAAAAAGCTCTTTATCGAGCAGACGCTAATTCAAGATTGAACCAATAACGAGCGGATGGTTATTGCCTGAAAATAAAGCGAACATCAGGCGAACTCTTTCCACGGACTCTCATCGTGCTTTCGTCTTGACTTATGGAGATTACTTTTGCCTTTCAGAGCTCGCAAGCGCGAAGAAGAGAAGCGTCCATGAGACAGAGAGAGAGAGAGAGAGAGAGAGAGAGAGAGAGAGAGAGCCGCCAGCCCCGCGACTGTATAGCCGTCGAGCGATTACGTTGTCATAATTCTGCTGAGCTAGCGGCACGCTGCGCTAAAAGGGAGCTTTAAGAAGCAGCAGCGGCCAGCTCTCTCTCTCTCTCCCTCTCTCACAATGGACCCGCGAAGCTCGAGATAGAAACTGGAAAATACTTACAGGGACGCCGAAGTTGGAAGTGGCACTTCGCTTTTGCTCAAAAGAGCGTCCAGAGCTACGGCCATAACTTCGTTCTGGAAAAGAGAACAATAACGTGAGTACGAGTGATATATATATATATATATATATATATATATATATATATACACACACACACACATCGGGAGGAGTTGCTGCTCACATAAAATAACTTGGCTGCGAGCTTGAGTTTGCTAAAACTTTATTTGCACTACTGGCCCGCCCTGCTATTGATGTTGTCTCGTGTGTGCTCATGCTGAACTTGTTGTTCGGTGTGCGCGCGTGCGTGTTTTGCATTTCAATCAATTACATGTGTACATTTATTTGTACGTCAAAGTTGCTGCTTAACTTTGCGTTTTACGCCTCGGTTCGGCTTTCTGATAAGTAAAAGTGACCTACATGAATCCTTTTTCATTGACAACGCGATGTTTCAATTTTTAGAATTCGGATTGAGTTTTTGATGCAATCTTATGAATTATACTTCAATAATATTCTCATTACAAAGGTGAAATTAATTCAAAATAATAGAGGCAATCGGCAACTGCAGCATGAATGACCTAAACGCTATATAGGCCTAACCATCAGGCAGTTTTGGCAAAGGTGGCACACCGCTATATGGACATTCGGCATTTAGAAAAGTGCTCATGCGCCACCTATATTTGTTAACCAAAGACTCCGTTAATGTGGTAGGAGGAGGTCTAGTTGAAAACTGATTCGTTTTCAACTACACACGCGCCCGCAGCTTTTTTTTTCTTATTGTACATGTTTAGAACAATGCAAAGCCACGTTCCAACACTGAAAAAGTGTCTTGTGATAATGTTTCATAAGCCCCTCAAATTCGTCGAAAAATAGCCATTATTCAACGGAATGTATCTGATGCATAAGGGCACAAACAGAAAATGTATATAACGGTAGAAAGAGAGTACGGAAAAAAACTTTAATTTAAAAAAAATGCGCTGAAAATATCTGATTTGGTCAAAAGTTACGCACATTAAACATGTAAAATAAGAAAAGAAAAGTTGCGGGCGCTTGCCCTAACATTTGTTTTTCACGGTTTCTGCAACCGAAAAAGTGCATTTTTCTCGTAGAATTTCTCATATACTTCCAAATCAAAATTAATTTTAGGCTTAACAAATTTCAATGAAAACAATCTTAGCATCATAAATTTTAAACTTTTATACTGCTTCACTCAAGTCGCGGGTAGCATCGTGGGAATGTATTGGTTCATTGATTTTGATCAATCCATTCCATTATTCTGATGAGCATCGTATTCGGTTGGAAATGCGTCATTAACCATTAACAGCGGATTATTGAATAGCCTGATTATTCCGAATATGCGCAATAAACTCGTAGCTATTGGTGCGTAAACATTTAATCGTTACAGGCTCAACGAAATCAAGGAGCGCGGTAGCACCCCGGTGGCAAGTATAAGTTTTTATACACTGTGCCGTCGGGGAGCAGCGCGACCCTATTATACTTTGAATTTGCTATATAACCTCAATGCGTTTTATTATTATTTCCAATGATTTCTTGTCTGATATGTCTTAGATGCTTATGTTTGAGTAATGTATCTTGAAGATTTTAATGAGAACTTTCTAATTATCATAATATTTTGCTTCAAAAATGTCTCTTTTAGCAGAATAATTATGATCAAAAATTAATTTGCGATAATTTCTTAAAATTTTAGTCATGTGCTATTCTCATCTTTTTAAGTACAACAAGATATGTCATGATAATAGGTTACAATAAGGTTATCTTCAGCAATTAGTTCAATATACATATAATGCGCCGAACACCTGCCAAGACTCGACGCAAGCACTCGCGTGGATCATTGCCAACACGACGTGTAAATCCAGAGAGTAAACAACAGCGTGCTCTACATCAGCGAACATCTTATCTTGTGACCCTTGGCACCGGCCAATCGCTTCAGGACATGCAGGTCTGCCACAACAGAGAAGAGCGAGATCGACGCCGCGATCCAATTTACGAGCTCTCACCGCTGGAGCTCGACGACGACCCCGGCCCTCCAAGACCTTATACCCTTGTTTCTTCGGAATAAGTCGACAATGAACGACAAGGACAATAAAAGACTTCTTCTTCCGTTACAGAGGTTTCGGTTAGCCCTTACTAATATTAGTGCAGCAGGGTTCGCCACAATTGGCGAGCGCCGTAACGACGACTGCCGGAGCTGCTCCGAGGACCGGCAAATGACACTTGGCTTTCAAGACCATCAAGCCGAAAATGGCGCGTTAGACAACGAGAGCTCGAGAACGAGTTTGCGACGGAGCGTCTGATCAAGTTCGAGGACGAGGAGGAGGCGATAGACGTGAACGAAGACTCGACGCAGCCCCCATAGATCGGCAGTGTCGGAAGTCCGACCAACCTCAAGCTTAGCATATCCGTGACACACGGTCACAAATCCAAGCCTACCGCTGCTGTCTGCCAGCATCATCAAGACCCTCACGCCACGGATGATCTAGGTTGCTCAATAGCAACAGCAGCAGCTACTCAAAGAAAAGATACGCAAGATAATAAGGCTCTCAAGAAGTCGTAGCAATTCTGAACTTTAATTAAACGCATTAAACGGTATGAAATCGGTTTGAAAAACACCTTTCACAAGGTAAAAAGTTTGCTCTCCATCCTGGCAAAAAATAAGCCAACAGTTGATTATGGTTGGCTAACGAACCTGCTAAAACCGTCACTTTGGCTAACAGTTTGCCGTTGGTAAGCATTTCTATACCAGAGCATAAATATACGCTAATGAATGTAGTGAAATCAATTTTATATATGTTAAGCATCAAGCATTAAAGTTCAGCAGGTGAGATAAGATCAGTTGACTAGTGGTTACTAAAAAGTTTACAATTTTCAAAAATATTATTTTAATGCACACTTGCAAGTACCGTCGTCTTATGGTTTATCGATGAAACATTCTAATTGTTATTATTAAGGTGTAAATCGTATTAAAATTGCAACATTTTTTTATTAAAATCTAGGAGCTTTGCTTTATTGTAAAAATCTTTAAATATATCCATGTAAGTTTATAGCAAAGAACAAATCTGAAGCCAAATTTAATAATTTGCAAAAATAATAAATATTTGTGTTGGCTTATTTTCTGCCAGGGTGGAGACCAAACTCATAGTTGCCAACATTTTACCTTGTAGATCAGTTTCATCTTCAAAGTTTCGAAAATTATCAATAATAACAATAGCAATTAGCGACATATTCATCCAGGCTCGCACGGCTTGGCTGGAAAACTTTTCGAGCGTGCTGCCGGAGATATATGTTTCAGCGCCGCAGAGAGCAGAAAACGGTCTCGAGGCAGAAGAAAGTTTCGCGTCGCGCGTTCTCGTGTTGCGTATATAGAGATGGCTCTCGAGTCCCGCACAGCATATAATTCACAAGTGCTAATAGCCAGCTCTCGCACACTCATCTAATTTGTACTTTTCGAAATAAGTGTAGCGCTGTGAGGAAACTTCGATCTACAGCGAGGAGACTACGTTCCAATTTCGGCTGCGCAGTGCGGCTGCGCTATAGAGATTGTTCTCGAACCGTTAGCTCTCTTGATTCTAGTCAACTACCTAATTCCTGCGTCCAATCAGTCAGACCTCATAAAATGAAGAGCAAACTGGCGCTTTTGCGCTTTCTAAACAACAAAGACAAAAGAGTCGTGATTGCTTCTGCCGTATATGTGCGGCCAGTTGTTTATTTTTGGTCTTTCCAGTCAACGGTTTGCAGATATGTGGCATTTCGCGCAAAACAAAAGGTCGATTCGCGATATTGAAAACCAAAAAAGAATTTTTGATCGTCGATAACAAATCTCTCTCGGGGTGGCGCGAATCGCTTTTCATTTTAGATATGGTGCATTTACCGGGAATTCAGTTGTGATTCTGTAGGGCTGGTGTTTGAAAAAAAAGATCAGTACTCGCGTTTCATAAGGCGATTTTAATATTCATTGTATAATTAACCATCTCATTCCTGCGCTGGGATCGAAATTGTGAAGTTCCCTTCTGAATCCCTTGTGGAATTTCTTTATTAAAATTGCTTGTTAACGTAAATGAGCGTCAGTCTGGACTGCAAATAATCTCTTTTACACAGTATAATTGCAAAATAAGCTATGATTAACCGAGAACATAAATTAATGCCAAATCTTTTTATAACCATTTAGGTACACAAGCTCATGATTATTCATAATGTTGAACTTTCAGAAAGTAGGCCATTCATTTATAAGCCAATGCGCGTCACCGCCCAAAAAATCCAATCATCACCTTTCCAGCAGTAGCCCCACAAAAAAAATATTATTCTATGATAGGAGCTTTTGAAGGTGATGAAATTTCGCGATTATATAAAGCCCTCTCTGCAACATTAATCAAGCAAATACAATCCTCGCGTTGCCTCAGCTCACCATAGACCCGCATCACAAGCAGCAGTATAAGCTCTACAGTCGAAAGCGAGAATAAGAAAGAAGCTCAAGCTACGTTAATAGAATCTGTGCTCCGAGGCGTCCCGCCGCGCTGTTCCGCATTAAATCTCACGCGCGTTCTCGCACATGCATAATGCACACGCAGCGGTTGCAACAGCAACAACAACGACGACGACGACGACGACTCTGGAAAGCACTCTTGAGTGTGTGTAGGACGAGCGACAGACGGCGAGCTTAATTAGATTTCGTGATGCTCGACAACTCTCGATGCTCCCGATTCGAAGGAGTAAGTAGTAGTAGTAGTAGTAGAATTGATATGGACTCGAGAATGCCGGCGTCTCCGCACCGCGAACGGAAGGTCATCTTCTTCCGCTCTTTGTCCCAGTGTTGGGCGCGGACTACTTTGAGAAGATGCGGGTCAACAATAAATTTCCGCGGTCGCGGATCTTCTCCCCACTTCCTCGTCGTATTATTGTCCTGTATTTTCACCGACGACGACTACACACTGGATTCTGCAGGGCTTTGATAAAAGTCGAAGGACGACCTGATGCTGCAGAGCTGCAGCGAGGAAAAACTTTTCCGCCGCTGCTGCATGCGAGTGGGAAAAATGCGAGTTCGATGAATAATCGCTGCTTTGGCATTGGCATGGATTGCGCCGCGCGTCGAGCACGTGTTTCCCAGCGTGAGTTTCAAAGCTGCATGCAGCAGACGTGGCTTTGCGAATGTCACTGTGTGGACTGACACGCACGCTTGCGTTGATTTCTCGTTATTGTCGTGGTTTTCGAGCTTTGCTTCATTGATTGCGGAGATGGCGAAAGCAATTTTTCCCCTTGTTTTTTTTTCCTTAAAAGTCGGGTCTGTACCTTTGCTTTTTGTCGCATATAGTTCCATAAATTGATTACTGCTTCTGTACGTGAGTAACCTGCGTATTCGATTATCATTTGGTATGACTTATCTGATGGAGACAGAATAGGGTGGGTGACAGAAGAGGCTTGATCAGTCGATCTACATATGCAACACGTGACATCGAACTCACTGTACACATGGATACCCTACACAAACATATTTTCCCACATAAAAATATTCTGGATATTGTTTACACGTACATTCACAACACTTATTTTGCTTCTTTCCGCCAATAAAAAAGCTCTGTAATAGTGATTTTTGGAGTTTGAACATCTGAAAACGAGAGCTTTATTATGTTTTAGCAGTTAAAGCAGGCTGAATGAAAGACAGTTCTGAAATTAAAATGAGGGAACATGAAAAGTGCTTATGCGCTACCTGTCTTAGGTAGCCAGAAACCAGAGAGCCGGAGATTTTAAGCGGTGGGATCGAGGGGTCAGTCCAAAATCGATTCATTTTGCAGAGTATTGCGTCTGACACAAACACGCAAATCTAAAACTTTATTTATTCAAATTGCGGTCATAATAAATCGAAACAACGTACGTGCTTTTTCCTGTGTTCGTACACTTTCTTCATTCTTTTTTCAGCTCCCGTACCCGAACAAAATTTCCAACCCATTAAAGCATCAATCTCCATGTACGTGCACGTAGAGCGCGAGCGCTCTCGCAAGTTTTAAAATCTCAAAGTTCCCTTTTGTACACCGCGCGCTATGTATCGAAAGTTCGTTAAGCCTGCCTTTAAAAACGCGTCAGTGGCTCTATACACTTTCGGTTACATCGAGGCGGGCACTCGCCGCGCGCAAGCTATACAGCTGCGACATTTTACTGTCACTCAAGCTACACGCTCTGCTCTCTCCCGTAGATTGATCTAATTTCAAGTTTTTGAAGTCGCGCGCGAGCAAAGTGATCTTGTTGCCGGAGGGACGCGCTGCTGTCAGGCCGAAATTTTCCAACTTTCTTTCATCAGGCGCTTCTCCAGCGGAGGCTCGCGAAAATGAGATTATATGCCCACGCCGCTAACGCTCGTATTTTGCGTGCGCGCGTGCGGCGCGTATAAATGCGTGACCGGCGCGGGCAACATATTTCGCGAGGTACATACGCAGCAACTTGATTTCCGTCAACTAGACTAAGTAACGAAGTTCCGATCGGCTGCTGTCCCGACTGTCCGATCCTAGGAAATGAAAGGCTGCTTCAATGCCACTGCAGTCGATTGGACGTCCAACGCGGCGATGCGAGCAGATATCGAAAGGTGGTGAGAGGGAGAGAGGCAGATAGCGTGGACCATCGAAGAGGCGTTGATTGGAATGGTTCTACTTTGGATCACGGCGATGTATGCTCGACATAAGCGCATTTCATTAGAACTTGCTGCGCGTGCGACGTGTTTTTCGGAAAAAGCTAATAATTATTTCACTGTTGCGCGAGGTGAAATTGAACAGTCGCGATTTGATTAATTTATAATTCACGACACGACTGGAAGTATCGGAATTCTAGGTATATGTTGCATATAAACTTTGCACTTTCATCAGCGTTTTATATTTGATTGCTCGTTAAAATGAAAATCGAACGCGTTAAATTTAATCAAAATTTCAGCTTATGAATACGTTTAAAGCCCGAATTCAATTAACAAGTTCATTGGAAGCCACTCTTATCGTGTTGTGCTCGGCAGTTTTTCCTTGATGAGCATACCAGCTGTTCTATACTCCATCCTGCCTTCTCTCGCAGCGGGCAAGCTTGCACCCCTTGCGTCAACTAGTCCTCTTTTTAGATTGCATCTTTTATACGTCTAGTTATATAATTACGGAATTAAGTATTTACGTTTGCATAGCAGAAGCTAGCGAGAATAATAATAAAATAGAAATTTTATTTACAATTCAACTGCTTTTTCAGTATAACTAGATCGCACAAGTGCTAAGTTTTTAATTGCTCTCTTCGGTGTCATGCAAAATCCATCATGATTATGATAACAATGGATTTCGTGTAATACCGAGAAGATCGATATTGATGAAATTGCTCGATGGTTACAAAAGCGTTCAAACTGAGTAACTCCGAAAAGTAATGACATACTTGAGAATGTAAACGTAGCGGTAAAAAGTAAAAAAAATATACGTTAAAGACTCGCCTCTAGAGAACTCGGTTAATGTTCGCTTAGCCTCGAGGATCCGCCCTTTCATTAATGCCAAAAAAACTGCTCATCTACGAGCTTCCAGCTCCGCCCGGGTAATGTTTCATCAAAGAGTTGAAAGAAGTTCTAGGTACATTCGACTTTTTCGATGCCACTTTCTTTTCCCATCCTCTCTCTTATATTCTTAGCACTTCGTTGTCGCTGTCAGTTATCGTTGCGAAATACGTCCTGAAAATGTCCATTGAAAAGATGAATAAGGCAGGGAATAGGGAATTTAATTTTTCAGCACAAATCTACACTGTCATCGTTTTTCTCTAATTGAGCTTCGGATTCATTTAAGCCCTCAATGGATCTTTCTCTTTTTTTTTCGCAGAACGACGCAGGAAAAGATTCGACTAGTACGGTTCGAATATATTGCCTTTGGTCCCGATTTCCGCACTTTTCCTTGCTCTTTTTCTCTCCGAGGAAAACTGAGCCAAATTGGTCGTAAAGAGGTTGAGCGTTTAAGAGGATATTATGAGCTCAGTATATGGTTAAAATAATTAGTATACTTTACGCAAAGTAACTTGTGTGCATTTTTTAAATTAGTATTGCATCAATACGCAAATTGTAATGTTTGATTTACACTTTTGGAGAATTAAGTGACGGACTATACGGTCTGACCATATATTGGCGGTTTCTACTGAAGTTGAATTGTCCTGTATTTTACTCAAAATGTTATTTTTTTCAATAACTCACACCGAGTATTTTCCAATTTCTTTAAAATAGTGCTATTCCATTTCCGCTTTTATCGCAATATCAAATAAGAGCGAACGTAGAAAGTGTCAAGTGGAGTTGCAATTTAACTAATTGAAATTTACCTATGGCTCTATTTCTCGAGCAAATTCAATTTAAAAATCGATTCGATCGAACTCGCTGAAATACGCGATAGCGCCTCATGAGAAATTAGCCTCTTTGTTCTCTCTTTTTCCACACTCCGCACGTCGATAGTTCAAAGGAATGGAAATCGGCCGAGTTTTCACGCCTCACTTGCCTCACCTTCCCTCGAACTTTACTCGAGTCTTTGCTGCTGGCTATTCTCTTCTTAGTCTTTTTAAGTTTAAAAAGACGATTCATGAGAGTGCTGCACCAGCAAGAAAATGGGCTCACAAAGCTTCGGTATATATTTTCACGTTTCCCCATTTACTCGTCGGATAATATTCCGGAAGAATTGGTAGAGGGTATGTGTTACATTTTTAAAAAAAAATTTTATCCATTTCTATTTTCCAAAAAGTTTTCAAAAATAAGCATGGTAAATTTTTCGAATTCAGATACTAGACCGTGGTAATATCCGTATTGCAGAAATTCTAGGTCGAGCATTTACGATACTATAAATATCTGCGCCTTTCGCGAGCGTGCAGGAATTCAAAATATTTCACAACATTTTTACATGCACCTAACGTCTTTCCTATACAAGAGCGTGCTCTCTAAATTTACGATTCATTTGAAATAGACGTTTCGCCGCGCTTCCTAAATTTAAAGCATTATCGATTTTTCACGAAACCCTCTCGTACAGGGTACTTTATACCTTCGTCGGGTCAACGTCCTTTCTCTGCTGAATCCAAGCTGACGTGAGCTGCAGGGAGGTTTGCTACTAGCTTTTCTCTCTCTCTCTCTCTCTCTCTACTTCTTTTCAATGTGTCTTCCAATATGCAAAGTCACTAAGTTCGAGTGGATCTCTCGAAAAATCGTCCCGGATAAAAAAGAGCTGAGGGATAGATGGCGGAGAAACCAGATTGGAGCGCATTGACGAAGAGAAAAAGAGGCGTCGCGACGGCGGCCGTTGACTCGTCATTTTCTCGAGTGGCGCACGCGCCTTATAGTCTCGTCGATAAATATATTGGAAATCGATCGCTTGCCCGGTTATTTTCATATCTTCTGGGGGAGTGGGAGAAAGAAGGAATATTGCCGCGTGGCCAGTAATATTTTATGGAACCGCGAGCGCGGCCGAATTGCGGCATGTGGAGGTAGTATAGGTACCTGGCTAAAGCTGCTACTCGTTCTGTGTGTCGCTGCTGGGCCAACTATCGATCGCTCTTTCCCATTTTTTTCTCCTCTGGTCCACGTCTGCCGTATTCCTTTTTTCGATTTGTTTTATTTTCATGCATACGGTTAAACGAAATGCACGAGTATCGAATCACTAATGTATAATACTTTGAATTTTACTGAAATTGTATACCATAAATACATGTTAGTTGCGGTAATCCACGAGACTCGTAATGCACCTCATAAATTTTAATTTTAAAACTAAAAGCAACATTGCTGCAAAAAAAAGAAAACAGGATCACAGTAATTTGAATAATGTGATCAACAATTTAATGAAAAAGTTAAGGCACCCAAGACAGATGATCAAGATCTGCGATTAAAGCCGAGATCCTTTTCAGGAAATCAGTGAGACGTATTACGAAGAAAGGCTTTCTCCGACTGCTCAGACGGATAGACCAAAGCCAGCCTTTCTGGTTTAAATCGACACCACTGGTACATTTAAGCTTTGTGGCTCATTTTCGCTTCCATTATCGAGCGTATTTTTGCGCTGAAGGGCTTAACGTTGTTTATGACTGGCTTTCCAACAACATAAAATCCGGAGAAATGCGAATCAGCCGTTCTATACCAATTTAAAACTGCATTACCGCTGTAAGTTGAGAAGAGTAGAGGAAGTATTTGAGAAATCCTTAAAATGGGTTAATTTAAAGTAAACTGACTGTACTTTGACACCCGCATGTGACTGTGTAAAATTTTTGTATAAATTCTCGACTCTCTTTAGTTCGTGAATCTTCCGCCAAGCAGTCTTACCCTAGTAAAACTGTCGTTTTGTATAGTGTTTAATACATGAACAATACGCAGCAAACTTTACGAGGGTCGTAAAATATATGGAGAGACTTTTCTCGTAAACTTAGAATAATGATTGCCTTTTTAGTATGTTTTTCTTTTCGAAGTAGTAGCGGATCTCTCACAATGTAAAAGAAACTTCGTAAATGAATAAACTTGAATTTCGTTCGTTGGATTCGATTGTTTATTCTTGTTATTTTTGCGCACGCAGACTGCATAATATATTACGTATGAAAGTGTGTAACTTCTGCTAAAACCGTCTGGATGTGCCTGCTGTTTGGCCCGCTCTTGCGTTTGCTGCGTCTCAGTTTGCCAATAAATTAAATATGTAGCTATAGAGTAGATGATCGAGTATCATCGCTAGATTTCTAGTCCAAATATTTGAAGTATTATTTCAAATAAATGGTACTGTAATATATAAAGTTTATGAAGAAATATTAAAACATTATCTCTTCAAGAAACTATATATACTGGAAAAAAGCGAGCGCTGTTCCCAAGAGAATCGATTATTTGGCTATGAAGTTCCTGACTTGTACCAGAGGGAGCTCGAAATTTCAGATAAAGCCACGCACACTCTACTGAAATATAAATATTGAGGTATAATTTCGAACTTTAACTCCGTTTCAAATTCCCATAGGTGTGTTATTACTTTACGATAACTTTCAATTACGATAAAAGGAAGTTGACGTTGATCCTGAGCTTATTCACTTCTAATTTTTTATAACACGTGATTTTATCCATACCAGAATATATGCTTTGATTAAATATTAAATGTATATAATCTGTTCTAATATTTACATATAGTGTAAAATTTTGTCGAAAGATCGTTTCTCGCAGTTCTATTTCTGTACAGTCATGACCCGAATGCTCTTCCTTCAATTTTTATTGGGCGTCAAACCATCTCTTAAAATTCAGTGCCTGATATTATCCGGCAGTAAAGTACACACAGCAGTACGAAAAGTAAATTTTTACGAGATAGTAATGTGCTTCGGGGGAAAAATAACTTTATTGTAATAGCGGTGAAAAGTTCAACCGGGCTCCATAAAGCTAGCTCTATATGTACAGAAAAGTTGACAGTTCTCGTCGATGCGCGAAAAAAGCGAAAATGGAAAAAATCACAAACAATGTTTTGATGCCTGACTGTTGGTGAACACGAACCCGGGCGCTCGCCAGCGAGTTAATTACTCGTGTCTGCCTCTTCTTGTCTCATCCCTCTTTCGTTTGCTATGTCATCTTTAGCCTGCGGCTTTTTTTCATTCTGTGCATCTCTTTTTTCTCTTTCATATCTGGGTCTCTTTCTCTCATAATTTTTTTTGCGTTTCTCCTACTGCTTTTACCCTTTTCGTCCTTTACCTTTTTTTCTTTATTTGTTTACCAAACTAGGGATGTTCCTATATTTTTTCATAATACGCGGCTTATCTTCCAATGAAATTGTAAATAAACGGGAATGCACATCCACTCGTCAAAATTGATTTTATTCGTAATCCAAGCGTGTAAGATATTTTGTAATCATTTGACATATGACTTTTTATCGGTGTACTGTTTACATGACTTTTTATCGTTGCAAGCTCGAATAATGCAAAAAAAAATACGTAATTTAAAAAATAACAATCGAATGCCGTACTTGTAAGAGTATATTTGCGATCTCAAAAATGAAATTTATATTTCAACATGCTACCTACTGGTTGCAACAGAGTCATTATTGTATTGTATACGAGGGCGGTTGGGAATCGAGGTATTGTGTATACACGTCTAACTTGTACGCAAGACCACTAAAATCAGCAAGAGTAAACCCGCGGGGCAGTTATGATAGGGTATCCGTGAAAACATTCACTGTGGGAATAGTAAAACTTATACATCTAGATGATTCGAGGAATTTGCAAGTACAGATAATAATTTAATTCAACCATACACACAATGTGGGTGGATTTGCAATATTTTATTTGTATTTCCTCACATCCTTTTTTGGTAAATATATTCGAGGAATCGATAATGTATGCCAAACATACGATGATTTTATATTTACAAATAAGAATATTAAATTTTGATATTCGTATACTCGTCGAAAAACTTGTTTACTCTTGGGTACATGGGCTTATTGATTGATTTGGTGTATAGTAGAGAAGAGTAGGGCATCTCTGCACTCTTTCGAAAGGAGGTAAGGGTGAAACCTTTTTTTAGACAGACTCAGCTGTAATGAAATATATATTTAAAGTAGACAGTCCTACTCCTGTTCAATCATCCAGTCTCTCTTTAGTTTATTAATATCTTTAAAAGCTCGTTTCAAATCAAACTGCCATCGCACGTGTCACTTACGAACTCAAACGAGTTGAAGTCATAAAAAGTTCTATAAGGCGTAGTACAGCATAGCCAAGAACACATGCCTATGGATCTGTAAACTTGTTTATGCGGTAGAACCCAACTTCCAGCAGTGGCGATATGGAAAAATTTATATTAAAAAGAAAACGTACGAAGCATGTTTACAGCAACGAAGTTTTTACGAGTTGAGTTTATTTGTCCAAAAGCAACTCGCGCTAACAAAACTTACAAAATTTAGTTTGGCCCGGTGAAATTAACTTTTTCCGTTTTGTTTGCAAAGTCAAATACATTTGGATATTTAAAATAAGCGCGCTATCTCACGCACGATATAAGTCTTGGCCGCAGTACAAACGTTCGAGGATCCGATGAATTTCAACGTCGATTTAAAATCCGAGGCATCATCTTTTTTCCCAGATTGTTTTCTGCAAAGCGTCTTCTCCGCACAAAAGAGCGATTTACATACGAAATAAAATGTGAGATCGAGGAGGAAAAAACCCGCGGAGTATAAAGAAAGAGATCAAGAGGTCAATGAAATCGCTGACTCAACAGGTACCGCGGATTACGTTTGATTCGAACCATTCAAATTGACTTTTAGTTTCATGGCTCATGCTTTTTCCCTTCTTTCTCCTATCCACATCTCTCTCTTTCTCTCTCCCTCTTCGGCCCGTCGCAGAAGCAAAGCCCATAGAAAGAGAAGCTCGCGTATAGGAGGAGAAGAGATACAGGAACGATAATATTGCTCAGTTTCGCCGCAAGTTCGCGGTCGGGGGTATACGTAACCCCCAGCGCAGCTTATAGATATCGGGAAGTGTTGCATCACCCACGGCAAAGGATTCGCGGCTCGCTCTCGCGCGACAGCTTACGCGAACGAGCTTGTAGCGAGAAAGAGGCACGCGTGTATACGAGAGCGGGGAAGGGGGAGAAAAGCCAATGGCGCGTATATACGGACGACTGACAGTTTAATGCGCGCAACCCCGAGGCAGCTGCTGCCACCGTCGCCGCCAGGCTATCAGCGACATACAAGCGCGCCAGGCCGCGATAACGTGCTCGCGCCCTTCTCGCGCACTATCAAAGGGCAATAACCCGACGTGGCCTGGCCGGAGCTGGTAGATGCACGCAATCTCGGAGCGGCGATGCCCTAGCGAGCTGACAATGTGCCTTTGCCTCCACTGCAGCTCGTTTTCTCCTCGATATTGGGCTTATTCTTCTGTAGGCGCCAGCAGCTGCTGCTTCTTCTTCTTCTACTTCTACTTTGCGCTGAAAGGACAATTATCTTATCCCTGCTACCTAAAGCTCCTTTCGCGCAGCTCTCCGTTATACGTTTCACCCTTCCAGGCTTTCACCGGCTCGCTTTTTTGCTCTGCAAGCTCTTTTATACTCGTTTGAGCTCTCGCGCTCAGTGTGCTGTGCTTCTTTTTTTTCTCGACCACTGCCGCAGCTTTTGCAGAGGTTCATTTTCTGGTGCGGGAATGATGATTCTACCCGCGTAACCGAGTATATTCCGTAGGCGTTGAGAGCTTAATCATTTTCTGCCTCGTCGAGTGATTTAATATTTTGCAAAATACACCCTCTGTACCGGAAGATTGCATTCCTATTAGCCGCGAGAGTCTGTCTATTAAATTTGAGACCGCGCTAGAAGCCAAATTTAATTATAATATTTGGCTTCTTTTTTGCTCCAGCACGTGGCGCAACTTCATTTTGAGCAACGAAAACAGGCCACAGGGTAAACGTTGAGTTATTATGAGAGCAGCTTTGTTTTTTAATTAAGTTTTTTTTTGAGGAATTCATTAACCTATTAACTTGACGGATATATTAAGCAGCGCTGCACAACACGTGTGAAATTTAAAAAAATATAAATTACTCACTTTAATAATGAACCCTTTTTTCGGAAAAAATTATGAGCTCGACACAACAACAGATTTTATGTAACATTTTGAATCATTCTGGTAACTGATAAATATTTAGTATACGGATTCGTAATTAGTTAAACTTGTTTTTCAAAGCTCAGTCTTTGTATGGGAAATATAAAATCGATAAAATTAAGAAGTTCCGTATCGAGCCTTAAAGTAGTCACTAGGTAATTTAATAATTTATAAAACTGAATTAGATTGGTAAAAGCTGAGTACAAGCTATTTGTGGCAAGATGATCAATATTTATGGACTTAAATTGTTATGTGTGAGTAAACACAATAGCTCGAATTATACAATGGTTTGATTAATTAAGCTTTCAAACAAATGACGCTCGAAAAGAATTTGCTTCAATTGCATCCTTAACGAGTGATTCAGCTGATCAACGTATTGTATATTAAGAGCATTCGGGCTGATTTAAAAACATTAAAAATACTGATATTTATTGGCGCGCACTCAAATTAATTAGTATGATATGAAAATTATGTCTCATTCACATTCCTATTGTTTTATTTGATCAGTAAACAGAAACACAGACTTTGCAAATAGGGGTCTTCTATGCTACTGGAAGTAAAAAAGTCGTTGATCGTCGTGCGGGTAAATAATCGAAGCTCGCTTACATAAGCGTAGATTCACGGTGCCGCTGTTAACACAGCGTCGATTACAAACATGGCCCGTTAAACAGCCTTCAAACTCTCCCGGTGCTTTATTCATACTTATAGATTGGCAAACGATTCGATTGATCAATAGAGATTAAACTATATATTGACGGAAAAATTGAATCATTCCATTTGGTTTTATATAGAAATGAATGAATATTTTTAAAATTCATTTAAAGGTCGAAATAATAATAAAACGATGCGAATGTGGTCTGATCGATTACTGCTTAAATTCACTAGTTGAAATTTCGTTTCAACCTGCATAAATACCGCACGCCCGTAGCCTCAGGTTAGTAGGACAGACCAGAGTTAAATTAAACACTGGTGGGCGGGTAATTTATTGAGAGCCAATGCATTCAATAAACAAATGACAGCCTGTGCATTGGACATTTTTCTGCATGATTGATAATGACAGTACGAAATTCGTATTATTCAAATGGAATAATAATTATATTTATTTTCACATTTCAAAGCGGCCACACGAAACGAAATCATAAGAGTGCATCTGTAATTCAATCGCAAAAAATAAGCTGAGCAGATACATTACCGATGGATTGGTCAGCATAAGCACAGCGGCTCGCAGATGCTTGAGGTTGATTGTCTGCGTGTCCTCGCTGTCCTCGATCTCCTCTCCGAGAAGCGACGAAGCGATCTGCATCGAGGACTGTCTGCACGGCTTGAGCCTGTCATCCTTCCTGTGCGGCTTCGAGGAGGGCTTGAACTTTTGCCGATCGGTCTCCTCGTTGTCGTTGCTACCACCGCTGCCGTGGCGCGCGAAACTGGAAAACGGACAGGCCATCCTCTTTCTGTTGACCTCAATTTTCTTCCTTGAATCTTAGTCGGCTGGGGGGGGGGGTAGTCACTCTCAATGCTCGCTCGTCTGCTCGTCCAGCTTCATTGTTTGCCAATTCACAACACGTGCTCCCTCTCTCTCTCACTCGCTTTTCCTCGTCTCCGCAGGACTACATTGGCGCGCGCGCGTGCGGTTGTCAGTCAGCTGTCAGCAGCTCGTTACTTTTCATTAAAATCCATGCGCTTCCCAGACTCCGATTAAATTTCCGCGTACGCTTACCGTTCGGATGCGCTTTTCAATTATCGGAGGATCAAGTCTTCATTAGCGCGCTCAGCTTGCGATTGGCCTTTTCTTGCCTCTCCGATTCCTTTGCTGTTTCAAGCCGCTGCAGTATGCCACACTAATCTCGAGCGAGTGAGTCGCCGGCGTGTGGGCGAACACGACGTTGCGTCACAACAACGACGAAAATCCACGTGCGGAGTCGCGCGCCGTCGGAAGAGCCCGAGCGCTTCTTTTCTTGCGACCCGCTCCGAGTATTTCTCCGCCCGCGTATAGTGGCACCGCTGCCGGAGTGCAAATTAAAAAAAAACGCGCAATCAAGCCCACCTGGTGCTGTGAGACGTCGACATTCTCGTCGTGCCGTGCGTGTATCAAACTCGGCTGCAGGCCCGGATTCTCCTGACGCCCCCGAGCGAACGCCGGCTGCCCCTGCGGCTGAGGGGCGCGATTTCTTTTTTTAACGGCCTAGCCACAATCACTGGCTGTTTATACGGGCGCAGTTGGGCGCAGCTACTGGCGTAGCGTGGCGTGTCGGAGCGCGCAGCGCCATACTGCCCCCGAGAATTGACCGAGAGAGGCGGCAGGCGGCAGCTCGGCTTGCGCGCGCCCTCGAACGCCGAGGGAAAGAGCGAGCGAGAAACGGGGTGAAGAGGGTAGGAGGGAACCGGAGAGTCATAGAGGGATGGAGGGGGTGGAACGCCAGTCTGACGGGGTGGGAGGCTACAGAGCCGACGGCGGCGCGCGCTAGTGCAGGAGCTTCGCCGTTCCACTGCTGCCGCTGCGCCGAGACTCTCCGAGTCTGATGCTCCGCAGCTCGAAGGGAAATGGAAAATTTTACGAGGAATCGGCACACGAGAAGAGTGACAGGCTGGATTTTCCTCCTTTTTAGGGGTTAGCCGGGAGTGGGCGACAGGAGGAAATTGGTGGGCAAAGCTCGGGGGTTCGGTATAAACTTGATATCCAGAATGACAATCGCAGGCGCGTCGTTTGAAAATCAGGATTCGGATGAAAGCGGATGAAAGAAAAAATTATTATTTTTTTTTTAAATTAGAGCTTATTTTCTGTGAATCCCTTTTGACGGACGAGTAAATTTAGTCTATTTATTTCGGTCGGTTTTAAACTCAACTTTTTTGGCACGAGTGCTTTTAAAAGCAGTATCGTAATATACTTTGAGCGAAAAGGTCGGAAAATTCATAAAATTTCAGTGTTTATTCGAAAAGGAGGTGGAAAAACGTTCTTCAAGGGTCGTATTAAAGACCGACATTTTGCTTTTGTGCAAAATAAAGTTGCCAGAGTGCCATACTCTGTATAATAGTGTTGATGCTCCTTTTGGCTTAATGAAGGATATTCATATCAATTTGAATATCACCGTATCGTTATGAAGCATTAAAAAAATTGGCTTTGATCTTTAGAAAGCCTTTTTGAATATTAGAGCATACACGATGACTTTTTAGAAATAGTTTAACTATTAATGGCATAAGCATTTCTACTTGAAAGCGCGCCATTAAAAAAGGTGCTCGAATAATTTGCATTGTACAATGTACATTCGCGCAGTGTGATGAACGACGCAAACTAAAGTGGGCGATTCCTCAAACAATTTTAAATCTAAAATTCTACTCTAAAAGCCTTCATAAATTAGGAAGAACACGAACGCGAAAAGGAGCTAGTTAGGGAGTTAATAAAGAACGTAAAAAGAGAATGAGTGAACAGGGAGAGCACAACTGGGACCCAGTAGTCGAGGAAGCCAAAGAGTTGGGCTTAAAAGTTTTACAGAAAGAAACTCTAAAACTCACAAACTGTAAGAAAGAAAGTTTGAATGGTATCCGAATAACGAAAGAAGAGCAGTTGAGAGTGAGAAAGATTGGATTCGCAGAAAACAAAGGTAGAGAAAGAGATAAGCGTATGTCGAAGAGAACACGAGGTGTATACAAGCGAAAGGGAACGAAGAGAGAAGACGAAGCTGCAGTGGGAGAGAAAGAAATGCGCGAGATTAGAACGAACATATATCGAAAGAGGGACGAAGGAGAGAGAGAGAGAGAGAGAGAGAGAGAGGGAGAGAGAGAGTCGAATGATAGTAGGGCAGAGAGCAAAAGGAGGGCGAGAATCGGTGCGCAAGCGCCTTGTGATGGGCTCGTTCGACACACGAGGTTCTTCCCTCGGTATGGCTGGCAATCGAAAGTACGCTAGAAAAAGAGACCTCTTCGAGCCCTGTTATTTGTCTTAATTTGTTGTGCTCTTGTTGTCTTGATCAACGGTTATCTCATATGAATGAACACTTCTGATGTTTTCATTTTCACGACAGTTATGTTTTTCTAAAGCGAATATATAACACAGATATACATACAGATATGTTTTGTATTATAATATAAAAGAAAATGACGATACTAGTTTGTTCGGTGAATCATTTAATGATGCATACACCAATTGTTCCGGACGTAACCGAGGGCTACTAGGAATAATAGCAAGTGCGGCGTATTTATTCTTTATCGATAATATATTCTACCTATTAGTAGTTATAGCGAACGTTTGTCTGTCATTTGGTTCTAATATGCGCGAATCGACAAGGCGATTCGTGGCTTCAGGCCAATACAGTTAGGAGTGGTTTTATAATCATTTCTAGACTGCCACGACCTCAGTAGGGAGTTTACTCCACGGATTTTGAAGGTTACTTTCAGTGCGGAGAGGCTAAAGGGCCGATCTGTGACTGCCAGGCTAGAGAGTCGAGTGGCGAGAGGCGTTCGCGCGGGCACATGACTGGTTGTGTATAGCTATAGATATAGAGGAGCGCGCGCACTGATTCGAGTCCCGTAGTCCTCGGGAAAGCGTCTTTGTTTTAGCGGGCCCGAGTTTTCGGCGGCGTTTAATGAGTAGAGAGACAGTTCTCGGCGACAACTTTTGAGAGAAGGTCACACAAGGACCTGATCGTTAGGAGATTTTAATAAAGCCATAATATCTGATCAACAATGATTTCACAGTTTATTTTTGTACCTTAATGTAGTCTTGTCCTATGCACCAATCTCTCCTGGTCAAAATACAGTTTATAAATAAGCCGGGAAGCGAGCTTAGCCCGAGCCTTATTTACTTTTCATCGAAAGTTAAGCTGGTACACGGCTCGCTCGTCCTTTCTCTCAGCGAATACTTTACTGCAGCGCTCGCCTCTGGGTTCCAGGACAAAACTTAATTATTCATATCAGCCAGTGCAGCGTTGGGGGCAACCTTCATTCTTTTCATTTCGCGTGCTTGGGCTGCGTGGCGCCACCGTGCCTTTGACAATATCGATCGGACTAATTAGCCAACTGCGATTATTCTACCTCTACTGTCCAGCTCGTTCGTTTTTTTTTGTTCATTTTTTTCTCACTGTCGCCTCTTACAATAAGAGCACGAGAACCTGATATATGTACCGAAGTGATTAATTAACGAAAGTATTAATCGATCAATCACATTTTCCCCATCTGCTTCATCCCATTATCGTGAATATGCCACGTTCCAGCTCGCATTGATGAACGAATATTTTTAGAAAAATTCTTTATTAAATTATGAGATTTATCTGATAATGACATGACTGAATATTCGACTATGATTGGAAGAATTTATGAGCTTTTGAATTTCACAAGTTTGATGTTAGCTATGTAATAAAAGAACTCCTGAATAATTTATACTTTTAGTTCTTTGATACGGAATCGAATGTAGATTCAATAGTAATAAAGCCGACACAATTTTGTATTTTAATAATCCATTAATTATTAAAGTACCTTATATCGGATGATACAGATGAATTACATTCAATATAAAAGGGTACGAATATAGTAATAAAAAGATTCGTCAAAATCTGAAGCGGCAAAATACTTAAATAATTCTTTTTATTTTTGAGTTTTTTCAATGAATATCTGCTCTTTAAGCGCGTTTTTCATATGTAAAGTCTCTTTGAAGTTCTTTTTCTCCTTGTATTTTCTAATACCTCAATGGTGGTAGTTAGTAACCATGAAGGCAAAGACTCAGTCTCATTCACCGCATATATAACAAAGATAAAAGAGTACGAAATGACTGTCGATATGGCCAGTAATTAATTTAAGAAGAGAAGATTAAACAAGAGTGTTTAAAAAAGGAATATAAGATAAGAGCAAAAGATCTTTATAAAACCTTTAGACAACTTCCACGCGAGATCGTGTAAGCCAAAAAAATTAACGCTTCTTTTTTTATAATATAATACTATTTGCGTTAATTGTATTTTATTTAACATTTCTGTATTTAAAAGCATTTTTTTGTAAATTTTGTCCTTTAAAGATCTCTTTATTGTCTTATCTTCAAAACCTCTTCTTACTTCAGATAATTAAATTTTTTACGTGTAATGATATCTTCATTTAATTAAGAAAGAAGTTACTAACAGATATTTAATGAAAACATCGATCTCATTAATTGAATAAATGCTCAAAGCAACAAAAGATTTACTCGAAATCAGATGAATGCACAGGAACAATCGTAGAAAATAACACTTTTGTCGATTTTTCCCCCTGACTCTAATGCTTCTCTCTCCTATTTTTCATCCTCTTGCACTTTCATTTGAGGAAAAACAGAAGAAAGACTCGGTACTGTAAAATCGCAAGACACAGTCTTGCGCGCGTTTTCGCATTGCGGTATCTCTTCTCCAATATGTCTTCACCTCGAGTGCACTACAATGCGCATCCAATGCTTGTGGCATGTTTTCAGCAGGAAAAATTATCGTCGATGTGGATGAGACAAAAGCGACTGACCGATTTCCGATAGGAACGAGTGATGATTTGCCATAAAAGTAAAAGTTGAAGAAAATTCTTTATATATTATTTGACAAAGGATCACATATATTTCATTATCATCTGAAAGGTAGAGTAAACGCAGTTATTCAGACTACAGAAGGAAAATCTGATTTTGATATGGATAACATAAGAGCACGCGAATGCCAATAAAGAACTAGCTGTATTGAAAAACTTTAAGCTAAGAACAAGAAACTTAAGTTTTATTATTACTGTGTTTTCAATTGTACTTCTCAATTGATATCGAATCTCCTTTCCTCCACTCAGATAAAAATTAAACGCAGTCGACAATCTTGAAAAGTAACAACAGCAGCATTAGCAACGTCAACGGTGTAAGCTTACCGGAAAGTGCGAGCGTGAAACAAGTCCGGAGGGTCTTGGTTTTCCTAGCTCCCGGTAGCTCACGCGCACGTGTGCGATCGATTCTCAGTCACGCGAGCAAACTTCGGCGCCAGCTGATAGACTTGCAAATGTACACGTTGCATTGGCAGCGGCTGTAAAGACTGTGCAAGTAAGTTGTGCCATCTTCTCGCGCTCGGCTCGGTCTTATCCCGAAAGCGAGCGCGACCTCCTTCGCTCGCGAGACTTTTACGGGAATTTGTTTAGACTTTTCTACATTTTTACCGCTTCCTTTTCGTTAGTAGTTTTGTCCTTTACTCGGGAACCTTTCTTTTTTTTTCGATTTTCGCGTTTCCAGAAGTCATTTTGCGTTTTCAACGAGATTGAAAGTCTTCAAGTAGCTATATTTATTGTAATCATCGATGGTTTGTATCTTTTTTACATTATTGAATTATTAGATACCAGAAATAAAATCATACAATCACACAATCATAAAAGAAGCGTTTTCGAAAACACGTTTTAGATGCAAAATTATTGCTCATTAAAATTGTTGTTAGAACAATTTTAATACGTAGATGAGATTTTATTTGAAAGAAGTATTTAACTTTCTGCACGGCACTTATACGACAAATATTTTTAGTTTAATTACATTCTGCTGGAGTATGACTTTAATGAAAAATACCATCACGAGCGAGGCAGTAGTCTATCGATGTACCTTATGATAGATATCCCTTTAGCACCTAATCTGTAAACCAGCAAACTGTATTGTACGTCATTTTTGTACGTCATTTTCACGAAGATACGATGATGTTATTCCAAAATTTTGATATGCATTCTACTTTACCACAATGTATTTTTTATTATAAATTTACTAAAAATATACTTTTAAGTTTTACATTAAAATGTTGCATATATATTCTTGAAAATTGTCATCCTCTCTTAAAAAAGTGATGGACTTTGTTATAAGGCATTTAATTGATGATTGGTCACCTGGTACAAGAATTAAGGAACGCAAATTTTATTACATCGCTACAAACGCTTTAAACTATTAGTGCTCAGCAGGCGGCAAAATTAATAATCTTTCTGGAAAGATAAAATTGATGACATGATAAGTAGTGCGCGAAGTGTTCTTAGATTTCCTAGTATACTATGTAAACAGTTAACTCAATATTCGTTTTTTTTATAGGATGTAGAAAATTGTTAAACGTAGACAACTAAAATGAATACTTTGAAAAAAACTAATCGCAAAATATATTAATGAAACTATTACTTTTCATAGCATTTCTATTACTATATGATCTCGAAGTACTACAAGAATATATAACAATCGAAAGCGTTTTCAAAGTACATGACTCCAAATTACAGAATTTCGTACATTATTTGAACACCTGTCAAGAAGTAGTATTTCTTGAATATGCTCAATAACATTGGAATAATCTTTGTTTGAGTTACGTTTTAATACCAGCACGACTTGCGTGAAAATGTTCGACAGGCAGTGGTGCTTATATCAGTACTGAGTCAGGTCTCATTGCGCGAGCTTCGCACTTGTATCATCAAACGTTTTTAAACTCAATATATTTTTTCAATGCAACTTTGTAATTTGTGATATTCTCGGTCATTCTTTGAATACATTTGGTAAGTAATTTATATACACAGAGTATTTTACTAAAACTTATTTTGTTAAAAGGAATTTATCTTTTCAAAGATTAAAAGTAATATTATTTTCTTATTTATATTAATATCTTTAGCGAAGTTGATTTACATGGATTGAATTTAATTTATCATGAATGCCACTTCAGAAAAAAACAGTAAGATAAATTCAATTTCCATAGACGTATATGATAAATTTTATTCTAAAAACAGAATATTGACTCCTAAGTTATTCATTTACAGGTAAAGCAATAGTAGAATATGGCTCGACAAATAATATTTCTAGAGATAAAAAGCGAACATTCACAGATATTCCATCGCTTATAATTTTTAGCATATTTTTCATATTTTACATCGCCATAGGAATATTCGGTAAATAAAACATTAGTTAATAATATGTTTCTTCTTTAATCATCTATTTATACATCTAACATGTTTTATTCAAGCATTTTGCAATGGTGATGCTACAAAGGTGCAATGGGAGGCAAATCCTGAATTCGAGAGAAAAATGGATTTTATTAACAATTTATTAGAAAATATGAACGATTTGAGGTAAACAGTTTACATAATTATACAAAATTTGTATAATTGAAAAAAATTTCATAAATTTATAATTTTTTAGATATGTTATTCTCAGTTTTGTTTCTTTCGCTTTGTTACTGTCAGTACTATATATTGTAATATTGCGATGGATCCCTGGATTTTTTGTTTACACTGCTATTATAATCGAATGTGCAGTATTAACAATATTTATTATTTCTATACCTATCTTTTTTCTTGCATTAGAAGGTCAATATAATCTTTCAAAATTAGTATCTGGTATTGTATTTATTGTTTTGACAAGTATCAAACTGTACATTCTCAAGCAAGTTGGAACTACAGTGATTTGTGAAGTGATAAAAGAATCTTGCCGGTATAATAAAAACATCAATCGTTTACAATAAAAGTTACATTATTTTTAAATTACATAAATAAATTTAATGAATATATGTATACTTATTTGTTTACAGAGCTATTTTAAATTTCCCAAGTTCTATACTGCTATCGGTCTTTGTGTACATCTTGGAAATTTTCTCAGTTTTAAATACTTTATCTATATTTTCATACTTAATGACGATTCAATCAAACTATAAAAAAGTTAGCATGAGTTCAATGGATAGCTGCCAATGTCTCCCTGAATTGATGTACGATGATGGAAGTGAGTGTGATGAGGATGTATTCAAGACCATGTGTAAACCAGTTGGCGGAATAGGTTCATGTATGATATCATCTTGCATTGCCTATCTTGCAACGCCATCTTACATATACTTCTTCCACGTTATTAACCTAATATTTGGACTATGGCTTGTAACCGTAATCTTCTATTTTGGCCAAATGCTACTTTCTGGAACGTTTGCTACTTGGTATTGGACTACGAATAAAAAGTCTATTGGATTTACAACAGTTTCTAGAAATGCCGTTACAATAATGAAGTGAGTATTTTTTTATTTTTTCTCAAATTACATGTATAATATGCACAATCACGCATTATTTGCAACGTTTATAAAATATTTTGAGCAATTTTTAAAAGAGCAGTACTGTGCTATATCTTGAAATTCACGTGCGCTTGATTTAAATCATGGCTATAGCCGTAGCTACATGTATGTACATAATAATAAAAGTATGATTCATTTATACAAAAACGAAAATTATCCGAAAATAACTGTTTAATTATTTAGTTAACTTACACTTTATAAAGAATCTCTAATGTTTAATGTAAAAACGATGGAATTTCTTATTTTAGATATCATTTAGGAACATTGGCACACGGTACATCCCCTTGGGTTATTGTTTCGATAATACACTCGGTATATTCAACTTTCAAAATGAGCAAATTTTGGAGAGCACCGTGGACTATGTTAGTATGTTGGTGGACGATCTTCTGTAAAGCAGCTGATAATGGAATGATTCTAAGTACTATTCACGGCGAAAAAATGTCCAGGTCCATACAAATGGCTACTGATCTTTGTTATCGTAACCCCCTACGATTTTACATTATGAATAAGGTATGCTTGACTTAAGCACGAATTTTGATTGAAAAAAATTTTTACAATGCAAATATAATTTATGATTTTAAACATTTTCTAAAAAGTTGTGCATTTTTCAGACAATAGAATGGCTTGCTATTTTTATGACACTTTTCGTTGTGTCGATAACATTACCGATAACTTTCGGTTATATTGCATCGCAGAGTAACGAACCAACATGGATATATACGTTTTTGATTGCAATAATAATTTGCGCTTTGCTGATGATATTTCCAATATTAATTCTTCTCAGCATAAGTATAAACACAATTATTCTTTGCATTTTCGATGATCTGAAAAATAACGAAGAAACAAAGGAAAAAAGGCATCATATGAACCACAAACTTGAAGATTTGTTAGTAGTAAAATAAATACATTTATTTTTATAAATTTTTTTTTTTTTTACATGGCATTTGGAACTCGAAAGTTCATCGCCTCATCTACGCAAGCCTTCCACGCTGCCCTATCTTGTGTCAACCCCACCCAAGATGCACCTCTCCGATCGACACCGACCCGTCCTATTTCTACTAGATCCGCTTTTACGTTGTCCTCCCATCTACGTCTAGGTCTACCTAGAGGTCGCGTTACCATCGGCCTGCCCTTCATGACACGCGCTGCTGTACGGCCGTCTCCCATTCTCGCTACGTGCCCTGCCCATCCCAATCTGCGCGATTTTATTATTCTGTTAATATTTGGTGACGCGTACAAATTGTGTAACTCATCATTGTGTAGTCTCCTCCATTCCCCGGTTTCCTCATCTTTCTTCGGCCCGTATATTTTTCGCAAGACTTTATTTTCAAATACCCTAAAACGGTTGTCCGCCTGCTTAGTGAGAGCCCACGTTTCGCACCCGTACAGAACCACCGGCAGTATTATTGTCCTGTATATTCTTATTTTAACGTTTTTAGACAACAGCCTCGACTTAAGTAAATTACTCACGGCGTAGAAGCAAGCATTACCCGAACGGAGTCTCTTATTTATTTCGACATTAATCTCGTTTCTATCATTTATGGCCGTACCCAGATACCTGAATTCGCTAACCTTTTCAAAAGTAAAATTCCCAACTCTGAGATCTTCCTCCCCTCTGCAGATGCCTAGCTTATCCACAATCATGTACTTTGTTTTTGATTCACTCACTTCTAACCCTGTATACTCCACCGCTTTTATGAGGATTTCCGCGTTTCTTGCTACCGTTTCCCTACAATCCCCCAGTATATCCAAATCATCTGCGTAGCCTAGTATCTGCGTTGTTCCATTAAGCGTTGCGCCCAGTTGGCTAACCTGCATTTTTCTAACGGCATACTCTAACGTTAAGTTGAACAGCACCGTAGAGAGCCCATCCCCTTGTTTTAAACCATCGCGTATCATGAAGGGTTCTGATACATTACCGCCTACTCGGACCTTTCCCGTGCTTCCGTTCAGACATATTTGAATTAATCTCACGAGTTTTTTCGGTACAGCGAGAAGTACTAGAATTTGATACATTTTGCTTCGCTTAATAGAGTCGTACGCTTTTTTAAAATCTATAAATAGTTGGTGTATGGTTTCGCAAAATTCCCACTTTTTCTCTAACAACTGTCTTATGGTAAACATTTGATCGTTCGTCGATCTGTTGCGCCGAAATCCGCACTGATAATCTCCTACTATATCTTCCGCGAATGAAGTGAGTCTAGCTTGTATTACGTTTGACAGAACTTTGTAGCACGTTGCTAAAAGTGAAATACCCCTATAGTTATTGCAGTCTGTCTTATCCCCCTTTTTAAAAATCGGTATAATGATAGATTCCTTCCAATTTTCGGGTATTGTTTCATTTTTCTAGATGGCACATGCTAGTTTATAGATTTTGAAAGTGAGCTCGACGCCCCCATATTTGAGTAACTCAGCTGGTATAGAGTCATTTCCCGCGGCTGTATTGTTTTTTAGTTTTTTAATCGCGGCTTCTACTTCTTGGTAGCTCGGTTCCTCCACGTGGGGTTCAGCAGTGTGAATTTCGTCCCCTAATTCTTCGCTATTTTCGTGCACGTTTAATAATTTATCGAAATAATTTTTCCACAGCGACAGTAATTCGTTGTCATTTGTTACGAGGTCCCCGTTTTCGTCCTTCATCAATTGCGCTCTACTCCTAAAACCCTTTGTGATGGCGTTAATCCCTCTGTACATTTCGCGGGGGTTATTTTCCTTACTGTTAGTTTCTATTCTCCTAATAAGATTCTTTTCTACGGTCCTATCGCTTCTATTTTGTAAGCTATCTAATTTAGCCTTTTTGCGCCTTTCAAACCAGAGTTCGCACTCTTCGTCAAACCATGGTTTGCTCTTTGGCTTTTTCTTTTTACCCAGTACTTTGTTCGCGGCCTCTTTTACCGTTTTTTCGATGTCCCCCCATAAGCTATTCGGTTCGTCATTCCCCTCCGGCGATGTGTTTGCTTCTTCAAGTGCCTGAAACCTGTTATTAATTTCTATCTGGTACCTAATTCGCTCTGTTCTATCTCGTAGTTTCTCAATATCGAAGCTTTCTACCTTGTTTGCTCGCTTACTATTTTGATTCGCTACTAGTCTAGCTCTTAATTTGGCTACTACTAGGAAGTGGTCCGAGTCGCTATCTGCCCCTCTGTAAGCCCTTACGTCAAGAACATTAGTATGACGTCTTTTTTTCAATGAGGAAATGATCAATTTGGTTCTGTGTGGCCCCGTCCGGCGATGTACACGTTGCCTTGTGTATGTTCTTGTGCTTAAAACACGTAGTTTTGATTATAAGATCTTTTGCCGCCGCGAAATTTATGACCCTAATACCGTTATCATTGCTGTCTTCGTGCAGGCTTTCCTTACCTATAGTAGGCCTAAACATTTCCTCCCTGCCTATTTTAGCATTGAAATCGCCTAATACTATTCTTGTGTCGTAAGACGCGAACTGGTCGATTACCTGCTCTAAAGTTTCGTAATAGAGGTCCTTAGCTTCTTCTTCTTTGTCCTCCGTAGGACAGTGTACATTAATGAATACATATCTATACCATTCACCTTCGATAATGATGTACGAGAGCCTATCATTGACGGATTTGAAACTTTTAACCGAATGTATGATGCTTTTGCTTACGAGAAATCCGGTGCCTAGAGATCCCCCATTCCCGGCCCCATACAGGTACGTGAAGTTACCCGATGCTAGTACTCCGCCATCTGGCCACCGCGATTCCTGTATTGCTACCAAATCTAGATTGTACCTATCAGCTTCCTTTACGAGTTCTTTAAACGCACCTGCTCTGTATAGACTGCGAACATTCCAAGTTCCGACCCTTAAGTCCCTTTTGGTTCGGATTTGATTTTTTTGAGCCATGATGTTATGTTAAACCCGCGCGCTTCGGATCCTGTTCCGATCGCAGGTGAGTCCACCGTTCTAGAGGTGATAACCCCCATACCTCTCTAGAACTAAGTATGAGAGCTTTCCGATTTTGACGAGGACAGTGTCAATTCGTCGTCAGACACACTACGGTTTCATTCTCGCATCCTAACGCCCCCCTGCAAGGCAGCGCGCCTTCGCTGGCATCGTTACCGCGTAAGACCAGGTGACGAATCATTCTACACATCCCCTTTCGGAGCAGTTGTCATCACTCCCGCATCCTCCTCGGCAGCAGGATTTTTGCCCCTTTTTGTAATGTGTGATGAAAGAGATAGATTGAGAGATAAGAGATAATGTAATGTTTTTGTTGTTGTGGTGCTTGCGTAGTGTTTCTAGATGAATGCGTTCGACAGTGTGGGCTCATCACACCCACGCCTGTTCCTTTCGGCTGTCCGCGGCTGCTTATTCAATTTATTCGCAGCTAACCTCTTTCTCAGGGGCTGTTCCTCTATCCGCAACCTAAGGACGCGCTGTGTAATGGTGATAGGTACCCACCCGTCCGATCTGCACGACAACGCCCAAGACCCGCTTAGGGTAGCGGCACTGTAACAGATTTTTATAAAATTACAAACAATAAATGCATGTTTATTTATTTATTTATTAACCAGACAAAAAATTACACATTATTTACATAATAGTAAAATTCCCGCAGAGGTAAACGCAGTTACCTGTTCGCGAGGCCGGTATACTTACTAACTATAGTTCCTTATAACTAAAATAAAAATCTATTTCAATATATGTAGTACCTAACTTACACTTTAACAGTTTTACAATATGAAAGATTGATTAATAACATTTTAATAAAATTTGTATACAGAATACATAACAATTTATAAATACATTATCAATA
Source organism: Nasonia vitripennis (assembly GCF_009193385.2). Classification (NCBI taxonomy): domain Eukaryota; kingdom Metazoa; phylum Arthropoda; class Insecta; order Hymenoptera; family Pteromalidae; genus Nasonia; species Nasonia vitripennis. The sequence continues at coordinate 3,195,323 of NW_022279623.1, read as the reverse complement.
TTTCTTATTAATTTTATAAAAAAGAATAATTTTTTTTTTACATGTGAAACTTAACCCATTCTCTTAGTTTATAAGTATAATTCTTAGAGCATAAAGTTTTTAGGTTATTTGGCAGATCATTATATAACTCCTATGGCTTTAATATAACTATTCTTATTACTTATAGTCTTAAGTCTCCTAGGTATCTGAATGCTTTTATTCCTAGTTTTGCTTTCTGAATTTAAAAATTTAACTTTTAATGTGTTGTAGTGGTATATTAGTGATTGATATGCAAATAGTTGCCCAATACTCAATGGATTATCCTGAGCAAAATTATTTTTGTTTATGATTTTCAAAATTCTGTTTTGTAGCCTTTGTAATAGATTGGTAGCAGTAGAGTAAGCACCACCCCAAGCTATTATACCATAATTTATAACACTATGGAAAAATGCATAATATATAATTTTTAAAGTTTTAATTTGCATAAATCTATTAATCTTTCTAAAAATAAATACCATATATTTCAACTTATTTATTAAATACTGTATATGATTTATCCATTTCATATTATAATCAAAAATAATTCCTAAGTACTTGGTATTTTCAACTCTTTTGATGTCTTTGCCATCAATTGTATTAAAAAATCTTTAGGTACGCTATCAGAGTAGTTCCCGATAGTCATACAAACTGTTTTGTCAATGTTTAGTGATAGCTTATTTAGTGTAAGCCAGTTAGAGTTAGTTAGTTACTTTATACAGGTAGTTAGTCATTTTTTCCTCTACTCCTGTCCAAGAACTATCCGTCGAAATAATTGCTGTATCATCCGCATATGATATTATTGAATTTGCAGGCATATTTTGCAAGAGATCATTAACATATATAATAAAAAACAGTGGACCTAAGATAGTACCTTGTGGTACACCCGTAGTAATTGTTTTGGATTCGCTTATACAGTCATTAATTTTTACTCTTTGATTTCTACCTTCCAGATAACTTGTTATAAGTTTGTGTGCCGTGCCTCTGATTCCATAATTGTAAAGTTTATCAAGTAGTATCTTATGATCTACCGTATCAAAAGCTTTCGCAAGATCGAAAAAAGTGATTGCAATCGGGGTACTATTGTCTAATTTCTCATAAATAATCTTGGTTATTTCTGCCAGAGCATCTTTCGCACCTCTATTTTTAACAAAACCATATTGATTACTGGATAAAATATTAAATGTACTAATAAAACTCAATATTCTATTATAAATGATTTTTTCGAAGATCTTTGCTACATTGGATATTAAAGATATTGGTATATAATTAGTTATATTCCTCTTGTTTCCAGTTTTATGTATCGGTATTATATCAGCATTTTTTAACGCAGTCGGCCATATAGATTTTTCTATGCATATATTTATAATATGTACCAGTGGGTCTACTATGTACTGTGTTAGGGTTTTTAGTGATTTAGAGTTTATGTTGTCTACTCCTCCATTCTTTAATTTCATATTTTGAATTATGCCAGTAATTTCAAAGTAATTAGTAGGCGTAATAAAAATAGAATTATTATTTATCTATGGTAATTTGTCGTTTACATTCATTGGTTGCACTATTTGATCACTCAATGTTTTGCCGATGCTACTAAAGTAAGAGTTGAAATGGTTAGCAATATCTGTATGATTATTTATTAAATTTTTCCTATCATCATAAATCTGGTTTATATTTCTATCTTTTTTCGCATTTTTACCTATTTTTTGTTTGTTTACTCTCCACAAGTTTCTGGGATTACCACTATTTTTTACAACCTGATCTCTATCATATATTATTTTTGCTTCTTTAACTACCCTATTTAAAATTTTAGCCTGGATTTTTTAACCTCTTCCTTTTCAATAGTACATGTATTGGATAATTTCTTAGTTAGCGATTTTTCGGTATCAATAGCACTTGCTTCATTCATGCAGCTAATAATAACTTCACTATCATTCTTGAATATCACTTTCTTTGTTTGAATTGATTTTTCTTTGTTCAAATAATGAGTGACATTTCTCTTCAGGTCATTACCATCATCTCTATTTTTCTTTTTTATAATGATTTTGGGAATTCGTTTTTGTTTAGGAATTTCATCAGTAAGAACTTGGGAAAAAGACTTGTTCTTAACTTGTTTAACATGATTCAGATGTTCTTTGAGTAATGAGTTTTTATCTTGTAGTTCAATGTTTAATAATTTTAGTAACTTGTTTTCTTTCTTTAGATTATGTATATCTTTTGCTTCATCCTCATCCTGCTGACTGGCACTGGAGGTATTATCTTCTTCTAATTCATTTAATACCATTTCTCTTATTTCGTTTATCATACTTAATCTTAACTGTGCAATTACTTTTCTTGTATCTTCATTTAGTGTTGACTCATCGTAGTTTGAGGTTATGGCATTGTGTTCAGGGAAAATTACCATATTTTCTCCAATGAATTTCGTGTTATTCAATCTTTCAAAGCAACTCTTATCATAAACACCACCACAAATAAAACACATCACAATTGAAACTTTTTTATTTTTATGGCACTTGTAAAAATTTATATCAGCCTTGTCAGGCGGCTTACTTTCGGGTGGCGCCATCGCCAATTGTAATGTAGTATATTGCACTTATTTTATTCAGTGATATGTAAGTCATTGAGATTTTTGTAATAAGTGATCTTGTAATAAATGCCCTGAACAAAAATAATAGAAATGAAAAAGTCTAGGATAATTTTACTAAAACACTTGACGTTAGTACGTCAGAAAAACCGATCGGATGGTTCTGGGATAAAAATTTTTTTTCAAGCAATCAGACAAATTATTTTTTTACTAGCTTTGCACGTGTAACTAAAACAGCTTTTTTATTGTTTATTAAAATGTTTGTGTCATGATTTATGATTTATTGATGATAATGTTTACAAATAAAATTTCAATACTATTTTAACAAATTAATTTATGATTTATTTTTGTAAGTTAAACAATTTACGAAAAAAGTACCATGACTTCATATTTTATTATAATTTCGAAACTATATGAGTTTAAGCATTTTACATCCTGATTTTAGAAATCGATATTACATGTAAATATCTCAAATTGTTTGAAAATTTCGTCATTAAAATTCCATTAACATGGTGTAATTTATCTTAAGTTTTTCAACAAGTAATAGCTATATATAGATAATGATCCTTTTAAGATTTTTGGAATAAAATATAAGTTATTGTTATTTGTTTTAGTATATTAACGCAACAAAAATAGCCATTATTTTTATCCGATATTGACTTTATTGATCCCAATAATTTAATAAAAGTTTTAGCTAAACAATTAGATTGATAAAGTTAAAATTTATTTTTCATTACTTTATAAGATTAGTAAAAATATAATTAAGTATAAATTATAACATTAACAACTCGAATACACAAGATCAAGACAAAATGGCAAATGAAGTAGTCTCGTATTGTTGGTAAAAATTGCATACTACGTGTACACTGTACTCTGCCCTTTCTCTCGCCAGAAGGTCAATTTATGGAAACCAGATTCTTCAAAATATCCAGCTAAAACTAATGAGTCAGTAAGGTTTCTGCGAACAAACGCTAAGTAAGTCAACCGAGACACAGTGCCCTAATTTTAAAACATAATGCGTACTAAGTGAAAGTAAAAGATTCCAATTAAATTCAGTTACATAATAAGTGAAAAGTTTATGTTTAATATTTTATACGTTTATTTTTTCGTGCGGATAAACATAGTTTAAGTAAACTGAATCTATTTGTAAAATAAATTTAACCATCAGCGCCGATTTCTCAAGACAGCATTATTGTCGTAAAGCATGGTGTGCTTTTAATGTTTACAATTATAAATAGCTAAATGAAAGAACATGTTTTCTTATTTTTTATTGTCGGTTTTCAAAATAACTGTACTGATTGCATTTATTTTTACTTCGAAACAAAATTTCATTCATGGAAAATTTGTAGATAATGAAACACCGGTAAGTTTTCATTTATATTATTAATTCTTATAGAAAAAATATAATAATAATACATTTTCAGCAAACCATGATAATGAAAGAAAATTATCCTTTGGAAACTCATACAGTGGTGACAGACGATGAGTATATGTTAACTGTTTATCGCATACCAGGACCTTTGGGTTCTATTCCTGTATTTTTACAGCATGGACTTTTTGAAAGTTCAGTTGACTGGTTGCACAGTGGTAGAAGAAAATCACTTGGTAATAGATAATTTTTTAAACCGTTCTTTATTTTAAATGGCTGTATCAACTAATATACGCGTATCAATCTTCAGCATATATATTATCTAATCATGGATATGATGTGTGGTTAGGAAATGCAAGAGGTAGTACTTACTCTAAGCGCCATAAGCGATTATCAACAAGAAATCCAGAATATTGGGATTTTAGGTATATATTCTACTAGACTTTGAACAATTAATTTTTAGAATCATAAGCATTTTAAAATTTACCTTTTTAATAATTATTTTTACTATTTTTGGTAGCTGGAATGAACTGGGAGTGTATGACATACCGGCTTGTGTCACATACGTTTCAAGAATAGCAAACAATACCTTATGCTATATTGGACATTCAATGGGTACCTCGTCATTTACTGTAATGGCTGCTGAAAAACCGCATATTGCTAAAAATATACGAGCAATGTTTGGACTTGCACCTGTAGTTTATGAATATCATATAAAACAGCCAATATTGAAATTTTTATCTAAATTTACAAAAGCATTTCAGGTTAATGTAAAATTACTTTCATTAGGATATGGATATTTATCTTAGAGATAAGAAAGGGTTCAATTGATATTTAATATCTACGGATATAGATATAAACACATAGAAGCAAACTTTTTACCAGAAATAAATTTATATTATAAATTTTTTATTATATCGACATTATATCATTTATTATATAATTTATAGTTTCATTTTCTGCCTTGGTAACAGTTTCTAAATTCATTACATATTAATTTGTATATTTTTCCAGGTTATTGCAAATAATTTAGGTATACATGAATTGTTACCTCGAAATCATAATTTTAATACGTTAGCATATCATTTTTGTAAAATACCTGATATTGCTAATCATATATGTAGTAATTTACTTTTTGCCGTTGGAGGTTACAATTCTAAGCAGTTAAACTATGTATGTATTCTAAACACTTATTTTCTAATTTCGTATGCAATTACGAATAATTAAAAAAAGGTTCGTATTCCTGCAAGACTTTGTTACCAAGTATTTGGAGTAATGCTCCTTCTGGTACATCGCTGAAATTATTTTGCCATTGATTACAACAAATAAAAATAAATAAATTTCAAAATTTTGACTATGGGGATAAAATAAACATGATGGTTTATAAGAGTGTTCTGCCCACATGCATATAATTTTTCAAAGATTCAAGTACCTATTGCAGTATTTTCATCTGATAATGATTTAATAGTAAGCACAGAGGTAAGGATAAAATTAAATATTTGTATGTAACACAATAACAGAAATATAATCAATCCTCTATTTAGGATGTACGACATTTTTACAATCAAGTGCCGCATAAATTAGGACTATATGAAATTAAAAACAATTTTAGTCATTTCGATTTCTTATTGGCAAAGGATGCTCCAGATTTATTGACTACATTTTTATATATACTATACTAAATTAATCGCAAACTGTATTGATATAATAAAAAATTTAATGTTGTATGACAAGTAAAAATTAGTTTATTAATGCTAAATATTGCTTATAAGAAAACAATTTTCTTGTAAGCAATGACACTGATCTCTAGCATACAGTAATGACTAGATATTATATGAGTCCTAAATGACAGCAACATTTGAAACGATTTGAAATCGTCTCAACTCAGAAATTAAAATAAATAATAATTTTTCGTGTTATTGTATGATGCATTGTTCTCTAAAAAGAATATCACTGAACTGATGCATACAGATTAAGTGTGTGAAGTATTTATCAGTAAGTATTCGGTTACTTTTAAAAATCTTGGAAAGAAAACAAGCAAAAGATCGAGTCCGAAGATCCCGTGATTTTTTGTAACTACTACTTATATAAAATAAAATTAACCTGTACAATAATAGACTGTACAATGATCTATAAAAAACACTCTTCGTGTCAACTACAGTAAGCTAAGTATAGTTTGTGGATACGAATGGGACAAAGCACAGACTGCGTAATTTTGTTATTTAAATTGTGCATTCTAAACACTATTGAACTGTATTCGTCGTTAACAATGTACAAATGTAAGATATTTATAAAATGAATAGGTTTTGCATTATGGGATTTTTTTGTTATTTTAGATATATTTAATTTTTTCTTGTGTCTACTAAACCTTTAACATTATAAAAAAGAAGGTAATTATTCTATTTATTCTATAATTAGCCATTTAACAATTTAATTATACATAAATACTTATTGAAGTAACTTTATCTAGATGACCACTTGTAATTGATAATATTTACACTAACGCATTCTTACAACACGCTGGATGACGTTTTATTGTTTAGAAAGAAACAATAAATATTTTAATTGTAAAAATATGTGTCTAAAACAATATTGTTAAAACAAGACAGCTATTTTAAAATGTTTTAATGATTATCATATCTTTTCACTATTTAATGTGTACCCTTTAAATATTAAAGCAATAACATAATTAAATAATAGAAAAACCTAGTCAGAAGTTCTCTATTCAACGGCAGATTGAAAATATTCTGTTATGACTTTGTTATTTTCGTAGATCGTCCTGTTCCGCGAATGATTTCATAATGCAAAAAACAATGACATAGAGCTTTGCATTCAGCGATGTGTAGTAAGAACATATCTTCAGGAATATGCATACTGGTTACAATTCGAATTTGTACTTTAAGAAAAGTATAATAAAAAACTAAATATTTTTTAGTATTAAGATTATAATATGGTGTTAAGTATTTTCCCCTAACAGAATGTGTAATATTTTATTTATAGCGAGAATATAATTATTAGGTATAATAAGAGCACAAAACCATTCGTTAACTATCTGGTTCAAATCCGGCCCTGATTTTACCCTGATCTAGCTCTGATCTAACCCTGATCAGATTACTTACATAAATACCTAACCCATCATATGATTCTTTGTAAGACTCGGAGTTTGGTCAAGTGCGACTCTTGTGTCTTCCCACTATCGTCTTTTTGTCACCCTTGCTACGCTTTAGATAAATTCGAATCATGAGAAAATCATATACTTTGCGCACTAGCTGCCTAATACTATTTTTCTAATTTAATTGTTTGTCAATTAATAATGTAATATAGCAAATGAGTTATTTGTGTGGTAAAAAAAGTTTCATAACGTTTTTATAATTATTCATTTTCACCATACGTTGGGCATGTGCCGAATAACTCGGCAACTAATGTCATTCTAAGCTATCTATCGACTCCTACAGACGTAGCACTTGCGCAATACATTGTAGTCATGTGTGTTCGTAAAACTATCAAATCGAACCTAGATTGTTTACGTAAAATCTTATTTTACACAGCTAACTACATAGTTTTAATTATTAATTTTTAAATCATCACTATAGAATAAAACTATTAAAACTTCCTCTATGAATAGTGTGGATCAAACTTTAAATTAATATAAATTACTTAAAAATCCCTTATAACATTCTTGTTCTTAATTTTAACAGAATCTACTAATTTTAAGCAACATATTTTTGTATGGTCGTTTGATGATGTTCTTTCAATATAAATTATAGAAGCTACCAAAACATTCACAAACGCATTAACTCCGTGATGACGCACATTTGATTCATGATGTAGAGGTCAGTGCATTGATAACAGATAATTTAGCTGGCATTCAAGAATATCTGTATAGTCATGATAGCAGTGAGTCTAACCAAACTTCATTTTATCGTCGATTATTTCGTGAACTTATTCTTTAAGTGATTGTAATAGTTTTTAGATCGAAAAACCTTTACAATACTGTAATATACAAATTATTACATAAAATAACAAAACACTTTTAAACAATTATTTTGTAAAATAAAAAAACATATTTTCAGAAATTCAAGAATGAAAATCCAAGTATAACAAGATAGTATAAGTTAATTATTGTTTGCTAACAGCTTCAATATTACATTCATTATTTATTTTGCAGACTAAAATAAGTATTTTTGTGAGTGTTACACTTGTAGTTATATGCAATTTATTCAATATTCAAGATAATTTATTGAATAAAGAATCGCTAGTAAGTTTTTTTTATTTATTTTCTTATAGCTTTCATATCACGTCTTATATTTATTAATAATGATGTTTATATAAATTCTTAGGAAAATGCAATACTGCAAGAAAATTATCCTGCTGAAACTCACAAAGTATTGACAGAAGATGGATTTATATTAACGATTCATCGCATACCAGGACGAACAGGATCGATTCCAGTATATTTACAACATGGACTTTTATCAAGTTCAGCCGATTGGTTGAAAAGTGGTAAAGGTAGATCTCTTGGTAAGTCATACTGTATAATTTAAAATAATTTCATCACCAACAACATTAAATACTTTATGTGAAAAAAAGACATCGGTAATCAATTTAATTCGGTAATTTTTAAGTTCCTAACCTTAAAAATAAAAAATTGAAAAAATACAGAACATGCGTAGCGCATTTTATATCGCCAGTTGATTATATAAACGTTTATTATTAACCAGTAAATATTTCATCAGTTCGTTAACTATCTTAAATTTTAGCGTGTCCTGTTTATCGAATGTGTATATTTAAAATGTTTAGCTTATATATTATCAGATAATGGATATGATGTGTGGATGGGAAATGCAAGAGGTAATGTTTATTCTCAAGAACATGTAAAATTATCTTCGTCGGAACCTCAGTTTTGGAATTTCAGGTATTGATATTTTTTTTAAAGTTATATCAATGATCAGAATATTATTAAAGTGAAAAAAAATGTAATTTACTATCTTTGGCGCCCCCTACGATTAACGTGTAAGATACGTATCGAGTCAATTAAATGCACTGGTAGAATGTTTTAATCTACGTTCTTTCAATACTTATTTCGTATTTAAATAAGTTAGATCAACTGTTATTTAAAAAAGTTTGACTGTAATTATATAACTTCAAATAAACATTTTTTATTCGCTAATATCTTAATGTTGAAGCCAATGTACATACATCATCCGTGGTAATAGATTCTTGCAGAACATTTTTTAAACAGCGCCACTTGGTTAATTTCTGTAAAGAGAAATCTATTTATATGCTATCTAATATCATTGAGACCCTGGTAGAAATGAATCTAAGAACAGGCTAGTAACTGGCCAGTTCTTAGGGTAATTTCTACCAGGGAGAGTGCAAAAATAGTAAAAATAACACATGTTGAAGTTTGCCTAATGAGAAGCAATAATAAAATAGTGTCTAGTACGATATTAATTCTATTGTATATTAGTAGCACAGTGGTGGCAACTTTTTTCCTATTAGTGTATTGTAGTTATAGATTGCAACATTACATCATTTTTAATGGACTTATATTATAATAAAATTATAAGAATTTGCTATTTCATATTCATTAAATAGTATGTATTTACGTATACTAAAATAACTGTAATTTTTATGCAGCTGGCATGAAGTTGGATTTTATGATGTATCTGCTACAATATTGTACATTTCCAAAATTACTAATAACACTATGTTCTACGTGGGTCATTCGATGGGTGGATCAACTTTTGCTGTTATGGCAACTCAAAGACCACGTATGGCTGACAATGTTAGAGCGATGATTGGTCTTGTACCAGCAGTTTACGAAAGTCATACGCGTCACCATTTACTGAAAGCGATTGCTGTACATTGGGAAACGTTGCAGGTTTTAATTTGATAAATAATTAGGAAAGTTTGGAATTGTTATTTTTAAGCTCAAATCATATAATATTTATATTTTTACAGTCGTTTGCGCATACTTTAGGTATACATAAATTTTTAACCTGGAACATTTTTACTGACTTATTTTTCCACCAATTAAGTAAAGTACCTATTATTGGTAGAGCATATGCGAGCAACTTGTTATTCTATATATTTGGATACAACCCTGATCAACTCGATTATGTAAGCAAAAAGCACGAGAATTTCTTATATCTATTCGATTTATACAGGCACTATAGAGTATAGTATATTTCTTTCAACTATTACAAAAAACGTGTATGTTTATTTTTATTTTCAGGCTAAACTGCCAGTATTTATGGACAAACTACCAGCTGGAACATCAATAAGATTATTTTGCCATTGGTTACAGCAAATGACCGTAAATGAATTTCGAAATTTTGATTATGGACGTCAAACGAATTTGATGATTTATAATAGTACCGAACCACCAAAATATGATTTAACAAAAATTAAAGTACCTGTTGCAGTATTTTTATCAGATAATGATATATTAGTAACTGCCGAAGTACGTTTTTATGTATAAATATAATGGCTGAAGGCTCATATTCGTATAATAATAAGTTCGCGAAGAATTTTATTAAAGTGTAGTTTGAGTGTTGGTATAAGATTATTGTGGCTCGCGTATTTCTGCATGTTCGCGAAAACCCAGCCTTAAGCCAGATTAGTACGTATAATATATTGTGAATTGAAATTACTTATTTCTATATAATTTGATAGTTCGCAATATCATTATACAAAATTCTATTATAAAATGCATATATCATAATGAATTAACTAATCGAATAATATATTACCTCTTAGGATATAGTACATTTTTATGAACAGGTGCCAAACAAAATCGGGTTGTACGATGTTGGTCACGGATTTAATCATGGAGACTTTATATGGGGAATAAACGCCACTGAACTCGTTTATAACATAATTCTCGATATCTTCAAGTAAGTAAAAGTACTTGTAAAAATACAATTATAACATTACAATAATATAATTATATGATAAGGTGTAAAAAGATGAATGTCTTTAAAGTTATTGAAAAATATTCATTTATACTATGAAATCCATAAATTCTGCATGAATTTCATATTTTAATTATTTATCGGAATACGTTTTTGATATTTAATTTTACTAGCTCAATAATTTGTAATGTACTTATTTCAGAAATCAACGATAGACTATATCACCACTCTTCATAACACATATTAATTCAAGGATTTGTTGCGCACCTTATCAAAACCTCTGTCAAAAATTATTGAATAAACCATTATATTACAAAAATGAATATTTTTAATTTTCACCACTGCAAAATAGTCATATCAATTTAATTTTTGTATTATTATATATATTTGTATTTATTCAAGGCAGAGTTGAAGCACATATATCATAGTATGTCCCCTGGTAGAAAATTAATGGTTGAAATTCGTTAAAAAGTTAAGTTTAATTGGCCAGTTTTATCAAATTTCAATGTAAAAAATTAATTAAAATATTGCTAATATTTTAGTGATGCGTATCTATAATACCACATCAGTTATTATTAAGTTAAAAATTGTTTTTCCCTTTTTTTGGCATTAAAACGTATATATGTCTTATTACTAATATTTGGATTTTTTACGATTGTAACGTATTTTTCTACAATTTTTGGATTGTAACAGTCATTTGACCTGTTACAATGCCGCTACCCTAAGCGGGTCTTGGGCGTTGTCGTCCAGATCAGACGGGTGGGTGCCTATCACCACTACACAGCGCGTCCTTAGGTTGCGGATAGAGGAACAGCCCCAGAGAAAGAGGTTAGCTGCGAATAAACTGAATAAGCAGCCGCGGTCAGCCGATAGGAACAGACGTGGGTGTGATGAGCCCACACTATCGAACGAATTCATCTAGAAACACTACGCAAGCACCACAACAAAAAAACACTTCACATTATCTCTTATCTCTCAATCTATCTCTTTCATCACACATTACAAAAAGGGGCAAAAATCCTGCTGCCGAGGAGGATGCGGGAGCGATGACAACTGCCCCGAAAGGGGATGTGTAGAATGATTCGTCACCTGGTCTTACGCGGTAACGATGCCAGCGAAGGCGCGCTGCCTTGCAGGGGGGCGTTATGATGCGAGAATGAAACCGTAGTGTGTCTGACGACGAGTTGACACTGTCCTCGTCAAAGTCGGAAAGCTCTCATACTTAGTTCTAGAAAGGTATGGGGGTTATCACCCTAGAACGGTGGACTCACCTGCGATCGGAACAAGATCCAAAGCGCGCGGGTTTAACATAACATCATGGCTCAAAAAAATCAAATCCGAACCAAAAGGGACTTAAGAGTCGGAACTTCGAATGTTCGCAGTCTATACAGAGCAGGCGCGTTTAAAGAACTTGTAAAGGAAGTTGATAGGTACAATCTAGATTTGGTAGCAATACAGGAATCGCGGTGGCCAGATGGTGGAGTACTAGCATCGGGTAACTTCACGTACCTGTATGGGGCCGGGAGTGGGGGATCTCTAGGCACCGGATTTCTCGTAAGCAAAAGCATCATACATTCGGTTAAAAGTTTCAAATCCGTCAATGATAGGCTCTCGTACATCATTATCGAAGGTGAATGGTATAGATATGTATTTATTAATGTACACTGTCCTACGGAGGATAAAGAAGAGGAAGCTAAGGATCTCTATTACGAAACTTTAGAGCAGGTAATCGACCAGTTCGCGTCTTACGACATAAGAATAGTATTAGGCGATTTCAATGCTAAAATAGGTAGGGAGGAAATATTTAGGCCTACTATAGGGAAGGAAAGTCTGCACGAAGCCAGCAATGATAACGGTATTAGGGTCATACATTTCGCGGCGGCAAAAGATCTTATAATCAAAACTACGTGTTTTAAGCACAAGGACATACACAAGGCAATGTGGACATCGCCGGACGGGGCTACACAGAACCAAATTGATCATTTCCTCATTGAAAAAAGACGTCATACTAACGTTATCGACGTAAGGGCTTACAGAGGGGCAGATAGCGACTCGGACCACTTCCTAGTAGTAGCCAAATTAAGAGCTAGACTAGTAGCGAATCAAAATAGTAAGCGAGCAAACAAGGTAGAAAGCTTCGATACTGAGAAGCTACGAGATAGAATAGAGCAAACTAGGTACCAGATAGAAATTAATAACAGGTTTCAGGCACTTGAAGAAGCAAACACATCGCCGGAGGGGAATGACGGACCGAATAGCTTATGGGGGGACATCGAAAAAACGGTAAAAGAGGCCGCGAACAAACGAAGAGTGCGAACTCTGGTTTGAAAGGCGCAAAAAGGCTAAATTAGATAGCTTACAAAATAGAAGCGATAGGACCGTAGAAGAGTATTCTAACGTAAGGAAACAGACGAGCGCGATCTACAGAAATAAGAAGCGGGAGTATCAAAAGAATCTTATTAGGAGAATAAAAACTAACAGTAAGGAAAATAACCCCCGCGAAATGTACAGAGGGATTAACGCCATCAGAAAGGGTTTTAGGAGTAGAGTGCCATTGATGAAGGACGAAAACGGGGACCTCGTAACAAATGACAACGAATTACTGTCGCTGTGGAAAAATTATTTCGATAAATTATTAAACGTGCATGAAAATAGCGAAGAATTAGGGGACGAAATTCACACTGCTGAACTCCATGTGGAGGAACCGAGCTACCAAGAAGTAGAGGCCGCGATTAAAAAACTAAAAAACAACAAAGCCGCGGGAAATGACTCTATACCAGCTGAGTTACTCAAATATGGGGGCGTCGAGCTCACTTTCAAAATCTATAATCTAGTATGTGCCATCTGGAAAAATGAAACAATACCCGAAAATTGGAAGGAATCTATCATTATACCGATTTTTAAAAAGGGGGATAAGACAGACTGCAATAACTATAGGGGTATCTCACCTTTAGCAACGTGCTACAAAGTTCTGTCAAACGTAATACAAGCTAGACTCACTCCATTCGCGGAAGATATAGTAGGAGATTATCAGTGCGGATTTCGGCGAACAGATCGACGAGCGATCAAATGTTTACCATAAGACAGTTGTTAGAGAAAAAGTGGGAATTTTGCGAAACCATACACCAACTATTTATAGATTTTAAAAAAGCGTACGACTCTATTAAGCGAAGCAAAATGTATCAAATTCTAGTACTTCTCGCTGTACCGAAAAAACTCGTGAGATTAATTCAAATATGTCTGAACGGAAGCACGGGAAAGGTCCGAGTAGGCGGTAATGTATCAGAACCTTCATGATACGCGATGGTTTAAAACAAGGGGATGGGCTCTCTACGGTGCTGTTCAACTTAACGTTAGAGTATGCCGTTAGAAAAATGGGATATACTGGGGGATTGTAGGGAATCGGTAGCAAGAAACGCGGAAATCCTCATAAAAGCGGTGGAGTATACAGGGTTAGAAGTGAGTGAATCAAAAACAAAGTACATGGTTGTGGATAAGCTAGGCATCTGCAAAGGGGAGGAAGATCTCAGAGTTGGGAATTTTACTTTTGAAAAGGTTAGCGAATTCAGGTATCTGGGTACGACCATAAATGATAGAAACGAGATTAATGTCGAAATAAATAAGAGACTCCATTCGGGTAATGCTTGCTTTTACGCCGTGAGTAATTTACTTAAGTCGAGGCTATTGTCTAAAAACGTTAAAATAAGAATATACAGGACAATGATACTGCCGGTGGTTCTGTACGGGTGCGAAACGTGGGCTCTCACTAAGCAGGCGGACAACCGTTTTAGGGTATTTGAAGTCATGCGGAAAATATACGAGCCGAAGAAAGATGAGGAAACCGGGGAATGGAGGAGACTACACAATGATGAGTTACACAATCTGTACGCGTCACCAAATATTAACAGAATAATAAAATCGCGCAGATTGGGATGGGCAGGGCACGTAGCGAGAATGGGAGACGACCGTACGGCAGCGCGTGTCATGAAGGGCAGGCCGATGGTAACGCGACCTCTAGGTAGACCTAGACGTAGATGGGAGGGCAACGTAAAAGCGGATCTAGTAGAAATAGGACGGGTGGGTGTCGATCGGAGAGGTGCATCTTGGGTGGGGTTGACACAAGATAGGGCAGCATGGAAGGCTTGCGTAGATGAGGCGATGAACTTTCGAGTTCCAAATGCCACGTAAAAAAAAACCGTCATTTGACAAATTTCAAGCAAAAGTATGAGTATATTTTATCATGAGTTAATGCGTCATATCTATGCATTTATAACGGTTAAACGCTTATTTAGTTAAATCGTTAACCACAACTTAGCTAAGTGTTTTAAAACTTAGCTTATTAACTGTTAACATTTCTACCAGGCTTCAAGTGCAGATTTTTATTTTATGATATATAGGTATTACATAGTCGCAGTCGTAAAAGGGATGTATACGATGATACAGATATGTCCATCTCAATAAAATTTTGAATAGCCAAGCTCGTGCACAATGTCGGATTTTGATAAAAGTAATATCTTAAAAAGACTATAAAAAATATTAAGATACATACACTTTGAAAGTGTGAAAATTGTACATATATAGCAACAGTTTTATTTGAGAATATATACAGATATAATTTTTATTTGATCAAATTGATTCTCGTTTAAATTGCACGATTTCAAATTAAGAGCAAAAGGAAGGAAAGCGATGTGTTTGAATACGACCATCCTAGCACAGCTTTCACGTACGCTTCGGGAAAATTGCAAGTTCTGTAGGCGGCTCTAAAAGTGTGTGGTCAACCATTTTGGACCGAAACTATCTATTGTTACTGGCTAGATGTCAGTCTCGCGGGAAACGAACGAACGAGCGAACTAGGCGATAAGAGCTCCGTGACAAGAGCGGAATGGACAGCGCGAAAAGCACTTTACTTGAAACAGCTTTAATCCAGAAGGAAGCCGAGGAAAGGATTTATAAGTTTAAAATCGAACCCAAGCTTTAGAACTTTTGATTAGTAACAAATTTTTCAACACTTATCAGTAAAGTAGAAGTAGGTTATCAGCTAACAATCATTACCAATTCGACACAAGTGAAAATGAAGACTTATATAGTTAATCTATTCGTAACATTTATAACATGCTTTCCAAGCTTTTAAATTTATCAAGAGTTCTCACCTTGCAAAAATGTTCACTGAATCAAAAATTTAGACTACATTGAAACCTTGTGAGAATGTTAAGTGCTTATTAAATTTGTAAAGCATTTCAACGTGAAGTAAACCGCTTTCCTGATCAGAGCTTCTTAATCGAAATTGCTTTGAAACTTTATTCAGTGATACAATGAAACAACTATACCGTTACTTCAACACAATCTTTATTTTGACACAGAAACAATAATAATGATGATAAAACCAGAAAATAATTATTGAATAATTATATATTATTGTTAGGCTCGCTGTAAAAGTCTACTTTAATTATATTTACAAATTTGTATAATTTTACTGCAAAATTGTTACACTAAAACTTGTTTTCGGCACGTATCAAAAGAATTCATGTAAATATTTAATTTTGATTGCGTTATTAATTATTATTAAAGTGAACTTATGCTAGTAGCAAGTGTTGTCTTTGATTGAACCCAAGTGGAAAATTGTTCAAGCACACAATAGTCCCTTCATTAGCAAAAGCTCAGTAGTAACGTTGTATTTGGGTCAGACTAATCGATAAAGGGTATGAGCAGGTAACGGGTTTCCACTTAGGGCTCAAAAATGTTAAAATTGGCAAAAAATAAATTGAACGCAAAGGTAATCCTCGAGGTAATCATAAAATAATATAATAATATAATAAAATCAAAGCTTGTCTCATTTACAAGCTTTAATGATACTTGAGCTCATGGTTCAAAGCTTAAAATTCTGTACAATAACGAGTACAAAATAACGATTTCTCGAGACGTAAGTACACGAGAAAAATTGAAATCAGTTCGATAAAATATAGAACAAAAGAAATCAAAAGCATTTTCATTATGAAGCCTGATACGCGGAAGGCAGCAGTAGGGGCTAAAAAAGTTGATATCTGAAATGCCTTCTGCAAAGTACGATTCAATACGCGCGTACTGGATCGTGCGGAAATATTCCAGGAGCGGATTGCATTAGTGAGTCCGAGGACTCAAGTGATATTGCGAAATTTCAAGTGCACGTCATGCGCGCCCTCGGAAAATCCTCTTTGGAATCTCCGAGGCTACCGATGATGTCGAACAAGCCCATGCATTCCTCTCGCTATCGCTTGGAGCACGAGAACCTTGCGCGGCGAGCGGCGAGGATACGCGCGCGAGCATGCAAATTTCATGTGTGTGTCGGCTGCGACTGTATTATATAGAGACGTGCGCCAGCGAAGGGGTCTCCCCGTAATACAGGCAGCAACGCGGGTTGCCGGGCTCAAAGGCGCTCGTGGCCGCCGACGACGCCAAGAAACTCGAGGAACAGCTCGCTGGTGCACGAAATAGGTGATGTTGCTCGAAGAGAGGGCCAAGCAAAATGTGGTCGAGAAGCTGCTCGGCGAGACGGAAGAACTGGGCTACTGGACAATGCTGCTGTTGCTGCTGCTACTACTACTCCGCTACCGAACGAGCGACGCGACGGGATTGTGTCATTTGGGCGTGCATGAGGTTGGGGTGACAACGACGAGAGAGAATTAGCAGTGCCGAGGATATTTGGTTATTATGGAGAGCAGCTAGACACGGGTTCGGGCTGAGATTTCATTATTCAATTTGCCGCAATGCTCTCATTATTATACAAATTATGTGCTTCTTTGAACAGAATATTTGTTGATATTATTATCCGCAACGTTATTTCTTTTCAAATTGATACACAACATTTTTTCATCTTGATGAATTTTATAATAATTTATTTGATACAAAAATCAAATATTGGAGGTAATTTGTGGAGTGAAGATTTTATTCTAAAGAATTGAATAGGTATGTTCAAATTTTATTCTTCAAAATGACTATACTTGTGCTTAATAATATAAAAGTCATAACGAAAATTTTAAAAGTGACCTTTTTTGATAGTGTTCGTTACGTGTAATTTTTCCTATTATACGAGTTTTTAAGTCGCACTTTACTTCAAACGAAAAGCTGTAATCAATACAAAGATGATTCCCCACATTTTCCTTTTCGCACGAGTAGTATAACTACTGTCATCCTATATGCATGAAACTTTTAAAAAATGTTTTCGATAGTAGTAATCAGCATAATAAAAGCAGACCAAGGGCTAAGAGATTAAGCTCTATAGTGATGTAAATTTTCGTATAGAATTATCCTCTAGTTCTTCTGCAGAAAAAAAGATTTCCTGAGAATTCATGTACCAAATTTTGCGTTCAATTGTGCAACATAACTCTCGGACAGATGTACATGACACACTGAAATTTCGGAAACATATTGTAGTCTGGTCGGCGAAGACTTGAATAATGACTGTCATCTAAAACGAAAGTTTCCAAAAATAAATTTAGAATCAAGTGATCAAAAATCTAGTTTTTTTCGTGAAAGTTCGTTGTTGTACTATTTGATACTTTTCTCACGAATAATATGAGTCGACTGTAGCTAATGTCTGAAACGGTACCATTTAATTAATAGTAATAGTGACCAGGATGAGCAACTATTTCATTTCCTTTTTTATCCGAAAAAAGTCTAGAAAATTTGCAGTACTTGACATTGGAAGCGCTTATAGCCTGAGATCGGAATAAAGGCCGATCATGCACCTGACAAAAAAAAAGAAACAATGACCGTGAGCGCGACCGACTCTCGGGTTCTCTCTCTTTCTTGATACCCGAGTGGTCTTGCTCTTTGCGTGAAGAGAGCTGACTCGACGCCGTCGCCGGTCGTGCCCGACTCTCCCTCTCTATCCCTCGCAGTCTCTTTCGCGCTTTCGCCCTCGCAGCGGAGTAGCTTCACTCCGAGTCTTGGAAGCCGTAGCTGTAGGGGGCGCAGCTGGTCGGCCCGAGCCCTGCGCGGAAAATCGATACTTATCGCCGTATCCCACGAGCTCGTCGTCTGTGCAGTTCGCGTCTCGTGTGCATGAGGTAAACACCGCCGCTGCTGCCACCGCCGCCTCTCTCTGCTTCTTTTCGTAAATGCCCAATACAATGGGAGGTTAGTTGGCCTAAGACGTGGTCGAGGTGATCCGAGAGAAGAACAAGTCAGTGGATACCGAGCAGGAACCATGGTAAGTTGTAACTTATTCAGTGCTAACGGCGCTCGTTGCAAGGCAAGCAGATGAACTGGGTTTCGCGAGAGATTGAAGCGCTGCGAGTGCATACGGTGAACGCTAGGGCTCGACCTTTATGACGATCACGTGACTTCGTTAAATCACATTCACTCGGATTTGTTTTCGTCGGCGTTTACGGCTTTGTTTACCAACATTCAGTTGTATTATACTATGACTTACGTGCATGGTTATTTATGTTTAATGGCTTTCATATTGCGATATCTTTAATGACTTGATGATGTTTTCCTGTGCAGTACGGTTTCGTGAATTATGCCCTGGAGCTGCTGGTGGTGAAGACGTTTGACAACGAAACATGGGAAGCTATAAAGTAAGTGGTATATGTATACTTGCGGATGTTCGTGCTTCTAAATCGACTGTGTTTGTGCGATAACCGCACCGGTAGTTAGGGGGTTGCGGGGTGCAACGACTTGCACTCAGTGGATAACCACGTGCATTCCTCAATGAGATCACTTTCTACGCACGTGGTTTACGTCACAGTGACTCGAAACTTGACTTGATGAAAAAACTGCTAGTATACTTGTTTATCTGTTATTATCTACTGTTGCATGATACATTTGCGACGAAACAATGAACCAAATTCCTAGTATATTTTTGTAATGAATGTCATCTATATTGTTCAATTATTTCACATACGGAATATCTATAAATTTGTAATTACGATTTTCTGTTGATCTTGTGATGATGCCAGCAGTTTACGGTGTTTTTTTTTATTCAACCTATTAATATTCACATGAACGAATTATTTAGCAAAATATGTTAACTTTAATTGCGCCCGGAAAGTGGTTGCCTTATCAAGTCCGTGTACGAATGAAATATTTACGTAAATAAATATTGATAATGATAGCAGATTTTATAAATGAGTATGCTAATAATTTAAAAGTCAAATAAGCTAGGTTGGAGTTTGCCATTTTCGAAACTAAAGTTAACTTTTGAGCCATTACATGGAAAGTAGACTTTTAATAGATTTCCGGGCCTATCAAATCCTCTTCTTATTAGCGTATGAATATAAGATGATTGGTTGAAGTTAAGTTTAGCTTGGTTCTATAATCTTTGAATGGAGACTTTGCATAGTTCGACTAAAAATACTTACAATTTTATTTTGTTTATTTTTCACTTTTTGCATAATATTTTAAATGATTGTCAAAACTCTGTGTTCTATCGGAAGTCATACACGAATATATTTACTTACAAATCAAATAATTATTAAAGAGCGACTAAAAGGGGTGTGAAAACCATGAATCGTAAAAGGATTTCTGAGAGCGATTTGTTTGCTGAAGTTTCTAGCTAACAAACTAGTTTAATAAGATTTATAAGTAATAAGAAACGAATAAAGAAAAAAAAACTAAAGAAGAATTAAACATGTCTGCGAGGTGTTTCGAGAGAAAAAAGCATTCATTCAGAAAATTCTGCAAGTAATGTGCCTGAGGCGCTCTTTTTGCCTCGTGCATACTTCTTCCTTGATTTTTTTCAAAGCTTGTCTACCCATTTGTCTAGTGAATTTCCATTTGCTACTACATAATCTATGTAGCATCAAAACTATGTCCGAAAGTCGGTTTATGCCTAAGTATACCAACAAGACAACCCCTCATCTGCATATTAACTTTACGGACAACGAAGAAAAACTTGAAGTATAGAAAGTTAGTTTTATTGATAGATAATTAATTATTAAATTTGAGAAGTGTTGTAGTATAAGCTCATTGTTATTAAAGTCTATTAAAATCAGAAAATTTGTTTACTTAAAATTTATTTATGTAATAAGGAACACCTTAATTCAAATATGTCTGAACGGAAGCACGGGAAAGGTCCGAGTAGGCGGTAATGTATCAGAACCCTTCATGATACGCGATGGTTTAAAACAAGGGGATAGGCTCTCTACGGTGCTGTTCAACTTAACGTTAGAGTATGCCGTTAGAAAAATGCAGGTTAGCCAGATGATTTGGATATACTGGGGGATTGTAGGGAAACGGTAGCAAGAAACGCGGAAATCCTCATAAAAGCGGTGGAGTATACAGGATTAGAAGTGAGTGAATCAAAAACAAAGTACATGATTGTGGATAAGCTAGGCATCTGCAGAGGGGAGGAAGGTCTCAGAGTTGGGAATTTTACTTTTGAAAAGGTTAGCGAATTCAGGTATCTGGGTACGACCATAAATGATAGAAACGAGATTAATGTCGAAATAAATAAGAGACTCCATTCGGGTAATGCTTGCTTCTACGCCGTGAGTAATTTACTTAAGTCGAGGCTGTTGTCTAAAAACGTTAAAATAAGAATATACAGGACAATAATACTGCCGGTGGTTCTGTACGGGTGCGAAACGTGGGCCCTCACTAAGCAGGCGGACAACCGTTTTAGGGTATTTGAAAATAAAGTCTTGCGAAAAATATACGGGCCGCAGAAAGATGAGGAAACCGGGGAATGGAGGAGACTACACAATGATGAGTTACACAATCTGTACGCGTCACCAAATATTAACAGAATAATAAAATCGCGCAGATTGGGATGGGCAGGGCACGTAGCGAGAATGGGAGACGACCGTACGGCAGCGCGTGTCATGAAGGGCAGGCCGATGGTAACGCGACCTCTAGGTAGACCTAGACGTAGATGGGAGGACTACGTAAAAGCGGATCTAGTAGAAATAGGACGGGTGGGTGTCGATCAGAGAGGTGCATCTTGGGTGGGGTTGACACAAGATAGGGCAGCGTGGAAGGCTTGCGTAGATGAGGCGATGAACTTTCGAGTTCCAAATGCCACGTAAAAAAAAAAAAAAAATAATAAGGAACACGTTGGAAAGTTTAGTATGATTCAGAATAAATTACGAGTGCTAAAAATTAATTCAGAATGCAGTTGAATTTAAAAGATAAAGTTGAACACATTAAGATTGTGCCTTCAATGCAATTTGAATTTTGCATTTTCATATATAACTTTCGGACTAAAGTTGAAAGCTGCTCCAGATGAAACTGAAACGTTCGCGAACAGAAGTTAGAAGACATAAAAATCGTGCATGCTATGTCTCCTTAAACTCGGTCATATTATTTGGTAATCGTAGAATAAATAGGGTAGTCGTAAGAATAGAATAAAAATAAATTCGAAGATTCTTTGCTCATTTTAATTATGCCAATAATTTATCAAGCTATAGCAAATATTTAAAATTTAATCATTAATTCCCATTTTATTTATCTATATATCTATAATATATATTGATTTTAAAAATAAATGAATATTTAAATGAACGTAGATTTCAACATTTACTAATTCTTGTGATCGTAACACAATTAATTGCAATCATGCAAAACGCTAAATTTGTATACAATGACATTAATGAAATTGTGTCTTTCAATACCTGTAAATATTAAACCATTACGTTTCAAAATAGAAGTATAACTATTTGTTATAGGCTGTTAAATATTCGTTACAGCTAGGTTCACACGAATTATAAGCGGTTTACTAGGATTACCGCGTTGATTCGTTTATTCTCCTAATTGCTTACTTCAATACAGCGTAAATATCGTATCATGATGTTTTAAGACGCTAACACTGAAAGTCGATCTCAATGATTAAAATTTGCCAAGCATTTATGAAAAAAATGTTTGCACCTTGTTGTACCAGTATCGAAAGTTTGCTTCTGTATGCCCAAATTATTTCTTTATGCACTTTCATGAATTTTGATCGAATCTTACTCTCATTATGTCTCTCCATCTTCAAGAAAAACAAACTCCTTAGCTTTATAATACACTTAGAGAATTAAAGATCGATAAGAAAATACGATAAAAAGTAATGATCCAGCATCAACTGAAATAATTATGCAGTCAGCGAATACTCGATATTGAATTATTTTCACAAACGTCGAATGATCAAAAATTTATAATAGAGAAAGAGGCATTGAAACAAAAAAAAATAATAATGAAAAGAAGAGTAAAAAACGAATCGTCTCTCGCAAAGCACTTCGGCTGAAAATGACGAGTTCTCCATTGTTAGCCCGTATTCTCTACTCATAATAAAAGCGATCGGGCGCGAAGTGGACCACCCGTCCTGTGTATAACAAAGCAAATGCCTGCAGCATACGGTCCATTGATATGAACTTTATCGAGTTTCAAACAGTAAGCTAACTATTTCCGTCAGAGAAAAGCCTGATCATCTCATACTTCTTCCTTTTGCTCAATTAATTCTTGTCCAAGAAACTCCATAAACCATTATTTTCTTCTTTTTCCAAGACTTAATTTCTATTCAAAGAGTCCCTTGTGATTGATAAATCGTTTGGATTCATACTCATTAGTTTTTATTAATACCAATTAAGGGGTCAAGCCTGGGTTAAATCCTGCAAAAAAAACAAAAAGATATTCTTCTTACCAAAAAATTTTTGATTTGATGTAATTTGAAAAAAAAAAATTCTATTGAAAATCTATAAAATATACACCATTTTTATCGAAAAAAAAATGTATACACCTTGTAAAATCATTGACCAAAATTTATGACATTTCACTATATATAAGTGTTTTCAGTCACTTGCCACGGCTTCTTGAAAGATCCGGACCGTCTTCTTTACTCTATCCGGGCTTAAAATGTACCTTAAACATGCTCCCTCGGTCCGATCGAGAGACATTGCTAAAAAATATAAATCAAATACTGCTAGCAACAAAATTTGCGCTAAAGATATCGATATACTGTACCTGTCGTCAAATTTCGTATTTCTGAAATAGCACTTTACACAGTGCTGGTTTACTAACTATTTTCTAAAGCATAAACTAAGTAAACTATACTTTGAGTAAAAAAATACTAGTATAAAAGGCCAGGTTAAAAAAAATCCTTGGCGTTATATTTTTTACTTGCACATAATGATTCTGGAACCAATTAAACGTCTCTTGCACGGCTTGGATAGAACATTTAATGATTCCGGAACAAATTAAAAGTCTAAGAAAACTTTGATAGACCCATAAACACGAATTATTTTTACGATCTTTAGTTAGTGTACATAAAGTAGTGGGTATAACCTTAATGGATCTTGATTGAATATACTCATAGATATATATTAATGTTTTAAAGAATCTTGATATTTTTATCATTCTAAACATCGAAAGTATACATTTTTTGTTTAAATGATGTCCGTGCTTCAATCAGTTTTTTTTTTATATAAAACGAAAATTACTTGCGTAATAGCGAGAGAGGAGTATTTCGAAAATTAAAATTAAGGCATATTACAAGAAGAGATATTCTAATTATTTTAAAAATATATAAAGTATTGAAAGATTCATACGACTTGATATTACTGTAAACGTACGCATTTCATACAGTAGTAACACATTGTTAATAATTAGAGAAATTACAATTTTTACAGAAAAGATGCGGCTGTCAATATGGAGGGTCAGTTTCTCGTACGTCAAATCTACGACGACGAAGTTACTTACAACATCATTGCCGCTGCAGTCAATCGACTCAGTATGTGTATTGATTAAAATGTTTAACGTTTTTTTTTCTCGCGTAAATATTGAAAGCTTAGAAGTGAGAGAAATCACTTTTCTGTCATATGAACGAGTTCAGATATAAAAAAAGACTTAGAAATTAAACTAAATACGTCTATGCTTTCTTTCATACTTTAGATATACCGGCAAACGAGATTCTCGAGTTGTTCGGTCGGATGTTTTTTGAATTTTGCCAGGATTCGGGCTATGATAAGATCCTCCAAGTCCTCGGAGCCACGCCCAGGGATTTCTTGCAGGTGCGATCCTATCTTATTATTTAATTTATCGTGAAGATATAGCGAGCAGATCTTGCTGGATTAACATAATTTTCAAAGATAAATAGGATTATCTTTTCCTTAAACGTTAAATTAAATTTTCTCCTCAGAAGGATTAAGCAAAATTGCAAATACAGCGTGGAAATAGAATCTTAGTAAACAGACTGAGGCCGAGCAATTTGTAGATTAGGCTTTATTCGTATAAGTAAACCATAAGCGCGTGATTCTATATCGTTAACAATATTTAAACTAATCTGAACTATATTCGAGACGTTTAATACGTTTTAATAAAAGTTAATATTCTACAGAGATGCTATTAAATTAACGTGACATGCTTCTTACTCTAAGAATCATGATAAAATTCTTAATTAAAGACATTAGTATAAAATTGTTTTCTAGAAAGGATTTATTCCTTTATTAAATTCTTGCATGAATAGTTAGTGGATCTTCGTGAAAATGTTTAAACTAGTAATAAATGCGATTCGTTTCCAATTTATTTTGTATTCGATTTTATACGGACCAAGTTTTTTTCAAAATATTAAAGATGTGCGGTTGTTGAAATTTAAATATTTTAATACGCGAATTTCGGGAATATAATATGCAAGACGGATAGAGACGTAAGAAAGCAGGTTGCTGAACGCGCATAATTGCGCGGAAAATCCTGGGAGCAAATTTATGAGCAAATATACATATGCGGCAAAGGCATAATTCGTTCAGGAAGCGTATATTACATTTTCGGCTTGAACTTGTGTGACATGGACGTATGAGTTTGTGGACGCGCATAAGCGCGCGAGTCGGTTTCTGCGGTGAGACTTATGCGCAACGCTGTGGTGTTATCTCCTTTGGGAGGAAAACGTCACGATAATCACTTTCTCTGTGGCGGCTTTTGTCAGAACTTGGATGCAAACACACAATCTGCATTAGCTTATTTTCGTTATAACATGTTTGAATGCTTTCATGTTCCTTTAAATATTGATATTTGTACATAAATCTTGATAGTCTAAGCAAGTTACGTACATATGCGAATAAAAAATCTGAGTAATCTTTAGAAATTTATTTTATCTTTATCAAAAGTCAAGCTTTTTATATGTCAAGGTCACAAATTTACTCATGTTATACAAATAAGAAAGATGTCTTTTTGTTAATTTGTGTAGAACTTAGATGCCCTCCATGACCATTTGGGCACATTATACCCTGGAATGCGAGCACCGTCGTTTAGGTGTACGGAAAGGCCTGAAGACGGAGCCCTTGTTCTTCATTATTATTCAGATCGGCCTGGCCTAGAACACATTGTTATTGGAATAGTTAAGGTATATACTTAAAAAATACTTGGTATTGGGAAAAATATTGATACATTGATAATACTCTATTTTCATTCTATTATCTTGACCTTCGAGAAAATTCAGTAAATAAGATATAGAAATAACAGTATGATTTTTTTTAATAAATTAGATTAATTCAAGGATAATTCAAACGTTTTTGGCTCGCCGTACGCACGTGCTTAATCTTAAAATGGGAACTTTTTACTCTTTCAACAGACTGTAGCGAAAAAACTTCACAGCACTGACGTCGATATGCAAATTTTAAAAACGAAAAATGAATGTGACCACGTACAATTTCTGATCACCGAACAATCCGGTCCTGGAATCGTTCCCAAACCAATGATAGCCGACCTTGAATGTCTTTCCGTCGGTAAGTTTTATTTCCTTCTCTTAAAACGCATACTATTTTTAGCAGAAGAGAAATCAATAAAAAGAAACGTTCTTCTATAAAAGTTTTATCAACTTTTTAAATAGGACACATGAAAGTGGAATTTTATATCCCATTCGGAGACTATACTTAAAAATGAAATGCTTTGTTTCTAAAAGACACTACATTGTTATACAAAAGAATCAAAAGTTCTAGAAAGGATAAAAGTACTTTTGTTTTATGGTATGATTACAGAGCCGAAAGTCAGTCCAACCACATTTTGCCGCGTGTTTCCATTTCATTTAATGTTCAATCGGGACCTGACAATAGTGCAAACCGGATGTACCATCACCCGAGTTATACCTCAAGTCTGCAAAGGAAATTGCAAACTGAACGACATACTTCTAACAGTGAGTATATATAACATTTTTATTCGATACAATCTTTTGACTTGCTTAATTTCGCTCTCGCATACAAATTTTGTAAAGCAAAGTAAGTGTGCGATAAGCCTCTTGAGATTCTATCATGGAAGCATCCTTATTGCATCAATAAAGATTACGCCGAGGTTGAAATCACTTTCGCTTCTTCCTCTTGTTGGATCAGTAAAAAGCTTGAGAAGAAGGAAAAACCACCGGTTATCGAGAAAAAAACGAGCACCTTCTTTAAAGTGTCACTTCTTTCCCCGTTTCCGAGAATCGTAAGCTATCCATAACCGGATTATCCGTAGTCAATATCTCTAGATGTTTCGTAAAGTCTGCTAATACACCATCTGTATCGTTTTAAAATTTAAAGCTTAAATTTATCTTAACTTTGCAGAGATAGCAAAATACTCGATTTTCTTATTGTTATCGGAGAAATTAGTATTTCCAAGAATCATTTATGCGCACTCAATGTAACATTTTGACTAGATTCGTAACTTTACATTTTACATTCTAAATCAGAATATCATTCATCATCCTTTTCCACTCATCCTAAAATCAAATATTATTCCCAAAATTTTCCTTTTGACATATTCTATATACAGTAAAGCACATTAGGGTGACAGCAAACTCCTTAGAGGATGTCAAGTGTTGCAAAGGGACTGATGATGTGACGGGTCAACTAGTGGTTATGGTTAGATGAGTCGTGAGAGTCTGAGGAGCAGCATGATGTGTGACCTGCGTGATTTGTATTGCTTTTGAGGCTTCTAGCGTGTGAGTCCTTATATAGCTATTCGTCATCTAATCGTCGCTTAGCGCACTATTTATAGATGCTTATATGATACGCCGGAAATTTTCGTCAACATTAACAATAAATAACTAATTATACTTTCGTATTTTTACATTAGTCTTTACTTCTCAAACGCTTTTATTTCATAAGTTTTTGTCAAACATTCCTTTTATTTTTGTTCTAAAGGTTAGACCCCATCTTGAGCTGACATTCGAAAACATTCTTTCGCACATCAATACCGTCTATGTACTTCGAACAAAGAAAGGGGTTATGCAAGTCGACGCTTCCGAAGAATATTCCTACTTACGTTTAAAGGTAAATTTACTATCAACGAGATCTTATCGAACAAAGTAATTCGAGTATTTTAATGCAAACATATACAACATATAACGATAAAAGATTAACAGCCAAATTAAAAAGTAGATGTTTGACAAAACAACAATCAACATATTTTTATTCTAAATTTTGAGTGCCTATCTTATACACCAAGGTTTTATCAGTACAAACGACATTTTTCCCCTCTAATTCGTAAAAAACAGGGTCAAATGCTGTACGTACGCGAGTCTGATTCTGTGATCTTCCTCTGCTATCCAAGCGTGATGAACCTCGATGACCTGACGAGGTAAGTTTTGTAAAAGCGTATATGTATAAGACATTAGGTTCCAATATCGGCATAAGAATACTGTTTTCATACAGCTTGTTTTTGCAAACGTAGACGCATTGTATGAAAATGTACGAATGCATTAAGATGCAAGTTTGGTCAATCAGTCGGAATATCGGCAAAATTTCAGAACGGATTCGCTCAGCGTGTATTCAGATGTTCGCACTGATGGCTTCCGATGTGCAAATTGAAGCTTCGATTTTCCGCGAATGCATTGACTACATGTACAAGATATGTTTTTATCGATTTCAGTTTAGCAGTGTAATAATTCTGCGACAAACGTTGAGCCATTTGCGTGTCGGATAAAATGTTTGCTTTGTAAAATTGAAGTATTATCGATTTACACAGAAATTTAATTTAAATTTTGTATATGAAGACTGATGATGAAAATATTTGTTATTGTTTTGTTTATATGTAAAAGTACGAATATCACTGCATTTAGTAAACTCGCCCTCATTATACGTCTAGATCACGTATCATCTACGTTATTCCAGTCTCGGCTACACATAGACATTGGATTATAAGCTATTAGACAATGGTCTTCTCTTGCGAGAGCCGAGGCTCGTTATCGTCCGTTACACGAGAACAACCGTTAATTGCGCCATTATTAAAGAAAAAGAGTAGGAATAGCAAACTAAAAGCGAACGACAGAAAAGGTGTGAAGAAAATATTCGTAAGATCTTTTTTACTCAGAAAGTGATGATCATCTGCGCGAGACGTTTGATGGATCCGACATGCACGACGTGACGGTAATGGGGGAAGCATCGACGCCTGAGTATACATGCGCGTCGTGCGATTACGTTCACCACTGCACTGAAAATTGATGATCTCTTATGATGAAAAGTATTTTTAATAGAAAAATTTGAAGACGTAGCTCACAATTTATCAGTAAAATGTAAATTTGATATGAGATCGAGTTTTTATGCAGATAGGGGATGTGCTGGATTTTTTTTACCAGATACTTTGTGACGAGTATTTTACCTGGTTTTTTACCTGCGTGAGATCGATGGATTTATTTTTCGCTTCTGAATGATCTGGGTTATTGGTGTAAGGGGTGTAAGGTTATATCCGTAGAGTCGATCGACGGTCGACCTTTACAATTTTTACGCGTTGCAACGATTCTCTTGTAATGTCAATAAATATCTGTAAGACTAATAAGTTGCACTATATTAATGACATCGTATTGCAAAAATGAGTTACAATATATTATTATTATTATTATGTCACATAAATAATTGTATTACATGAGAATATCAAATTCATCCAAACCGATGAATGAAGATTTCATAGCCGTACAAACAATTGATCTTGGAGGAGGCAAAAGTCCGATCGATTTAGACTGCTTAACGCACATCACGCGCCACGGCGATATGTTAGGATTTTCCCAATCAAACTCAACTTAGATAGTCCCATCATGCAGAAAATTTTTATATTGAATTTATTGGTGTCATTAGAGATATTTACTTATCAAATTCGGAGATCGGATTATTTATTGGTCGAACTAACTATACACCCATATCATTTTCAATATGTATAACTAAAAATTTTATCTTCAAGCTTTTAATACAACTTTTTAAAATAATGAAATACTGCCCGCATATACTAAATTCACACCCTCTGACTTTCTCTGAAACTTCTTTTAGTCTGTAGATATAAAAAAATCCTGGATTAGGTCTTCAATTTAAAACATTCTAGAGGGAACTGTTTTCCAGTAAAATCAAATTACGTACAAGAGTTAACTTTATAACGTATTTAACTTTTGAGACAAAAAATTACATAGGTTTAGTATCCCATAAATTTAAGCCCTGCATGTTTTCTTAATTTACTTTGGTAATAAATATATCGTGACAAAAATTTAATAATGTAGGCTCGAAATAAACGATGACAGTATGGTTAAAGACGGATTATCTGTGTTTTTCAAACTTTTTGAAATAATTTTAGCACTTTAGAGTAATAAGGGAAACAGGAAAGCGTCTATGCGACACCTACTGTGACTAGCCAGAGACTGGTAAATTGGATAGTTCAAGTAGTAGGGGAAGGCTTAGTCCAATTGGACTGGCGCAAAATTTTTGAATTTACTGGGACAAGGCACATCTGACATTTATACCGACACATCTTCTATATAATACCGAAAAATAGCCGAACAAAAGTATTCTCTAGAATTAAAACCATTGCTAATGCTAAAAAGCGCACCTAGAAAAGCACCCGTCAAGGTAACTGAGAAAATAGGCGAAAGAAAACACGCAACCAAAAATAGGTCTAATCTCTTTTGCATCAAACCCCTCAACTCCTCGGCAAAATCTGCTTCGGACGAGGTAATTTCTCCCCCGCAGCGGCTGAAGAGCTCAAAGCACCCGACCTACCCTTACGCGTAAGCCAGCTCAACAAAACGCAATTTTCCTTCATATCGCACCGAGATCCCAGAGGACGGTAAAAATCCCACCAGAGCTTTGGCTCTCCCTCCCGCTCTTCGCTGGTAGGTCCAACTTTCTCTGTATATCCCTCTGTTCTGCGGCTCGACGCCTCTATGCGTATACGCACGCCATCAGGTAGATCCTCTCTCAAGCGAGTGCAGCAGCAGGCTTCCATAATTGTTATCGCCGGGCGATAATTTCCGCTGGCGTGTCGCGCGGCGTCTGTGATGCTTCCGGGGACTCTGTACTCTCTGCGACCTCAAGGCCTCTGCGCGCGCACGCCCGGGAAAACCGAGACCGCACACTACTAGCCAACGCCGCGAGAAGGGGAGGAGAGAGAGAGAGAGAGAGAAAGAGAGAGAGAGAGAGAGAGAGAGAGAGAGAGAGAGAGACCAGCAGCTAGTGCGCGGGGGCGTCTGTAAACAAATTTACGCCTAATTGGATCGGCCCCATTATGGAGCTTGCTGGCCACGATCACTTGCATTTGTAACGCGATAGCTGGAGAAGGAAGATGAGAAGAGAAGGGACGGAGTAATGCCGTTCGCTCATTAACTTAATATTAGCCCTGGCACTTAGCGTCCTGCGTTCGTCGTGTGATATTCGCCCGCTATTCGGACGTGGTTATCTGCGGGTTATGTACGGTTAACCGCAGCAGGTGTATTATACCGATACGTGATGTATGTGCACTATATGTGCTTACAGTCTGCGGATTATGTAATGGCTTTTTATAAACTTCATTGTACTGCTCGAAGCGCGGTTAAGCCTTTACATAGGGATTCAGATATATTATAGGAAAGATTAACGTGGAGCGGACATTACAGGAGATTAACGTGGACCACGCTAACACTACTGCGTAATTAGTTAATCGAGGCTTGAATTCACAAAAGACGATACTGTAAGAAGTTTATAAAGCGCGAAGGTATTATGAGATAATATTTAGCGGAACACTCAAAGGAAATACCCTGCAGCTAATTGCATTAGAGCCGAAAGCTCGTCGGAGCTTTTTATTTTTGTAGCTACTGCACTCTGAACGAAGCGCTCGAGCGAATTAAGTTCTGATACACTTGAAAGGAAACATTAAAGCTAAAAGAATACATTGGGTTGTATTTTTTTTTTCATACGCGCAAATGAAACAAGTCGTACAACAGAAACAGTTGATGAGTCGACAACAATTAGCGATCATCAAATTTGGAAAAAACGAGCAGACGTTTGCATTCGTACAAGATCTATCTGTGCCATTCACTCTCCAGTTCTTTATCACTTTATAGGAGAGGCCTGTACCTTAGCGACGTGCCGCTTCACGATGCAACGCGTGACCTGGTCCTCATGTCCGAACAATTCGAGGCCGACTACAAGCTGACGAGAAACCTCGAGCTACTCACAGACAAGCTGCAACAGACTTACCGCGAACTCGACGGAGAGAAGCAGAAGACCGACAGGTATATACGTGTTTGATGCTGCGTATAACATAGCGTACACTCGGGAATATGCAAAAGCAACCGCGATCCTTTGAAGATGAAATCTCCGCTTTCAATGAAACAAATAGTTTCATTAAACTTCGCTTTGCTAAAGTTGTGTTTCAATTTGCATAACACGCGGAATTTATGTGGATTAAATTTCACAAATCAAAAGTGCGCTCGAAGCTTGTAACGGTTGTTCTATATTCGAATATTATCGGAGATCAGAAAATTAACGGCTTTACAGAAATGCAATTGAACTTTCACTGTCGCTTCCTCTTCCAAGCAAGCAGGAAAAAAGCGAATTCGGATCAATATTCGCTGAGTAATCGTTTAATGCGTTTGTATCCAGCGAAAAAAGCTAAAGTACTGTGCTCTCATTGAGCAAGTTAAATCCGTTTGTCAAGAGTAATTTGTACACAAGCATTAGAGCAGAGCTTACGAGTCCCCTCGTAGCTATAGTGCGTATTTATCTTTCGTACGTACCTACCTCGAGCGGTGAGGGCTATTTGTTTTCATGCCTCTCCTCTTTATTTCCTCTATGTTTCGAAGCTAGTGTAGGAAACAGACTTGCATGCGTTCTTTCAATATTTTTGTCTGTGTGCAACGGTGCTTGCTATAATACTCCCGTACTCGCTGCAATGTTCCGTGTTTCAAATTTTTTTCGCGAGATTAAGCGTCGCTCATTTCTTTAACGGAACATTGTGTCGAATTTGGTATTGTTTCTGGATAACTGAAAGTCCTGGGTATATTTTTGCATGCAAATCGTTCTATTATTAATTTTATATTGGCGAAAAAAATCACTGTGTGCAAACTAATTGCCGAGTAAAAAAGTCATTGTATTATAATCCTGATTTACGTAGAACAAAATGAGCTTATCTCGGTCATTAGTATATTCTTTGTTGTAGAACCGCGAACATAATGCTCGACGTTCAGAAGTGAAAGTCTCGTGACCAACTAAGCAGACTTTTTTCTCTATTTTTTCCACTAATTAACTCACTTTAACGTCGACTCATTTTTATTGTGCTGAAATAGAAATTATACTTTTTGAAACTGAAACCTTTTTCATATTTTCTTATGGATTATTATGGTAGGTGAAAAATGTTTTCCTACAATTATTTAAAAAGGAACTATAGAATACGTATCATCTTCTACATCAATAAAAACTCTTTCTCTATAAGTCATTCATGATTTAGGTGACTCAAGCGAAGCAATAAATAAAATTTCAAATAAAACCAAAGCTATGAGACCTCAAGTGCCCAGCCGTTTTAAACCGAGCTCACTGTATATATTTGACCGACGATCACTTTCTTTACTGTTGGACAGGTTATTGTACTCCGTTCTGCCGATATCCGTGGCAAATGAGCTCAGGCACTCGCGACCCGTGCCAGCCAAGAAATACGACTGTGTCACGCTCTTATTTTCTGGCATCGTCGGCTTCAGTGCTTACTGCGCCGCGCATACAGACTCAAGTGGAGCCATGAAAATCGTCAACATGCTCAATGAGCTCTACATCGCTTTCGACGTTCTGACTGATCCTATGAAAAACCCCAACGTTTACAAGGTACGAACAGTTTCAATTTGCAATTTTATTTACCGCAAATAATTTACAAATGATGTAATCCAAACTAGGTAAACGTTGTTACCTGTACTCAGGTTGGTATACACGAAAAATATTGACGATACGAATTTTTTAAACCTTTAATTTAGTTTGTATAGAACCAATTAAATAAAGTTCTATAAAAACAATAGTCCTACACGTCTTACAGGTTAATCAAAAAACTCAAACGAATTCGATTACATGCATCGTAAACGCTCGTAACTCTTTGCTCAAATTTTTGTATTCTTTTTTACGGCATACTTGAGTTCGCGAAGCATCAGCAACTATACGTCTCCTTTATTAATCCCCGAGGAGAGCATTAATTTTGAGCACGTATTGCATCGACGAGACTTAGCGAAAATGTATAGACCGCCTAATATTCCCGACGCGCTACTCCGATGCACGTGCGTTAGCATTATTATACAGCCGACTGTAGCAATGTCTTAACAATCGCGCACAGGTGGAGACCGTCGGTGACAAGTACATGGCTGTGAGCGGATTACCAGAACCCTGTAGGAGTCACGCCCGATGTATAGCCCGCCTCGCTCTGGATATGATGGATCTAGCTGCCGAGGAGGTGAAGATAGACGGAGAACCTGTGGTAAGAAGCTCGTTTAGTATGCTACTTGGTTGTTGATAATAAGCTGAAAAATTTACATTGATGAGATTCACGTGTAACCTTAGTTTTGAATTATGCAAGATATAAAAAGTATAAAAAGCATCATTTTCAGAGAAGGAACAGATGGTTGTAAAATTGTCTTTATGTTTTCTAACAAAATATGATTAAGCGGATAAAAGAATATCGAGGCTAAATTGCTTTCATTCTCAAATCTTAAAAATATGATTAAGCGGATAAAAGAATATCGAGGCTAAATTGCTTTCATTCTCAAATCATAAAAATATGATTAAGCGGATAAAAGAATATCGAGGCTAAATTGCTTTCATTCTCGCAGTAATAAAAATTACTGCAACCAATTGAAACGTAATTGCTTAATCAAATCTTTCGGGTGGCAATTCAAGTTTAAACTAGAAATGATTTTTTCTTCCTTTTTCCAATTCAAGTAAAATGGGTCAATCGCTGCAATTTATTTTCGATTCTCGACCCTCTCCCCCTTCATCTAGTTACACCTACAGCTGCAAACGTGAACCTCGTTTACCGGAAATCGAAGATCTTGCATACATATATAAAATGCAGACCTTGTTACGTATACCAATCAATTGGTGCTGGGGTAAAATGTTACGAAATTCAAAGTTTAATTATTAATAATTTGAAAAATGTGATAAAGATATAAAATACTAAAGGTTTCATTCGGCATCAATGACACAATTATTTCTAATATTTAATTTTCTGAGAGGTACAAGATCGGAATTTCATTTTTAAACGGCATGAACGATATTTGCACGGTGCATATTTGTGTAAGAGAATGCTCAAAGGTAGACGTAATCGTTGAGGATATTTGAGCGGATATTCATTACAACTGATTTGCAGAAAATTACCATCGGGATACACAGCGGCGAAGTGGTCACAGGTGTAATTGGCCATCGCATGCCCCGCTACTGTTTGTTTGGCAACACCGTCAATCTCACCAGTCGAACGGAAACTACAGGAGAACCGGGCAAAATCAACGTATCTGAAGATGCTTATAGGTAACTAATAATAAATTCCATTTTATTTTTTTCTCAAAATATTTTCATTATTTGTCCACTTAGGGGATTTTCATTTTTACGATAGACATTATATTTTGTGCAAAACAATCCTTTTCTGAAAATACATTTTAACCGTTTAAAATCGATAATTAATACATCGTGTTTACGTACTTCACAATGCTTCCCAACAGTGAATCATAATTTCAACGGAGTCCAGTAATGAGTTGACTGGGCGCCATTGTGAGCGATAGCATTGAAACTCGAATCACCGGAATACAACTAGAGTATTATAACGATGTGTTTGGACCCCGAAGTTGAAAAGCTCGCGAATAAGAAAATTCAATAATCAATTTTATCGCGATGCGTCTCTCTGCAAGGCTGCCACATCACCTAGCCTAGTCTCCATTCAACTGAAATTCGTTTGATGCTATCCTCGTTTTCCAGCAGAGAATTCACATTTCGCAAGGTATTCGAGTGGAAAAAGGATATATATTTCAGGGAACCGAGAACTTATTTTGATTCGAGTATAAATTATTCACGCAACGTTTGCTTTATGTGTTGCGATATAAAGTAAAATAGTATAGTATGATAGAAGACAGCTTTTTAATAGTCCTATATTGCAATTTTTTTTGCTTCAATAGAAAACAATATTAAAAAAATGGTTTCAGTTTTCCCAATAAGCTTTGGCCCTATATTTGTTGACCATATTTAAAAAAATGCTTTTGCTTTATTCATTGACAGCTTTATTTCTTTCACTTTTCTGACAAGGGTACATTTAAATTTCTAATTATATACTCGCATACCTGATAGCTAATATGGACACGAAAATTTTCATAATTTGGTTAAGTCGTGGAGATTTATCTCTTCTATATATTGCACTGGTTCTTCTCTAAAAAGTGTAGACCATACATTCAAGTAATCGAGCCCGGGTTGAAGCTTAAAAACTCGTTAATCAAGTTATAAAATCACGATTCACGGTCTCCAGCAAATCAAGAGCTAATTTCCCGAAAACTCGATAGCGTAGGTTTTACGGCGAATTCAATTTCCCGCCTATAAAAATTCGCGACAGCAACGTGACCCTTCAACCTTATCATTCCCACTCGCTACACAGTTTCGTCGCGGGACGTCCTCGCGTCTCAGGAAATGTCCACGGCCTCCTGATCAGCAAGGATTGCCTCGCTGGAAATCCTATGAAGTAATTCATGCGCGAATCAATGGCTCGCCTAGCGTATCCCCGAAGGCAGGAGGGAAGCTCAGACGAGCTGGTACTTTTGAGCGTAACGGCGCATCGTTCGAATTTCATTGCGAAGTTCCGAGGTTTACGGCGCCCGCGGCCTCGTGCCTGAGTTTCCTTTCGCTGTTGGTAGCAGAACTCGTTAAGTTACAGCAGTTTGAGAGGATTACAGATGACAGAAAGGGCAGAATCTATTAGTGGATTACATTAGTACGTTAAAGTGCAGACTTCTACTGAATGGCTAATTTTTCGTGGAAAATATACGCGGTGGATGCATTGAAGAGCGCTGCAGCGTTGCATTTTATCATTTTTATTGTTGGGGAAAATGTCAATAGAATGACGGCTGAAAGAAGCTAACTAGATGTTTTCGAACGGGCGAGAAAAATGAATCCTGATATATCTACGGGCTGTATAGAAAGAAAATATTGATTGTAAAAATACATCTATACGATGGGAGTTTTTACGTTTTTTATTGAAAGAAAATTTATCGTCAAAAATGCTGCGATAAAGTGTCTTTCCGGCCTTTTGTATTTGGGCAAGCTTAACTGAAACATTATTTGGATGCCTAGAGGCTGTAACCAGATATTGTACAGGTGTCCTTAGAGGAAGATTGCGCTGTGCGCTTGAGTGCGCACTATCTCAGCCGCTAAAAGATGAAATTCGACAATAACGTCCTAAAATACTGAAAATAAGTTTCGAGGATATTACTGACGTACAAAGAGAAAGAGAGAGAGAGAGAGAGAGAGAGAGAGAGAGAGAGAGAGAGAGAATGTGAAAATATTCTAGATGCATAACTAGAAAGTACACCCAGATTTATACCAAGGTCTGTATAGATTATCCCGTAGGTTGCTCTGTCAATTTTATTGGAACAAATAATTGATATTATAATTTATTTATTATTTCTTGCTTCTTCAAGAATTTATCTTTCAATATAAATTTTGAAGTACCTTATACATTTCATTAGCACATCCTTATTATTTGAAAACGTATTGTTGTATGTCGAAATGAAACAATCAAAAGTGTACAAAAATTGAACTTGTATTTAATTCAGTAATTTCGAAATACACGGTGATGATGTTGACGACGGTTTTATAATACTAATCTGTTTACAAATTGAATAAGTATGAAAATGCAAAAATACTGGCATATATTCAGTCTTCAAACAGATTTTCAAATCACAGAGCCAGAAGAATTTTACAAGATCTTAAACATCGCAACGGATCAATCAGCCAATAAATCAAGATAGTCCTGAAGCGTCTTTGGTATCTGCAGTTGTCTTATACCGTGTGGCAATGCCCAGTTTTCGAATAAACACTGTCGTATCCGACATCTGCACAAGTGCCTGAGTTCAGGTGGACGAATTCCTGACCTTTCGGGTGGCAAGAGATTTTTATCGGTGAGATTCGGATATTGCTCGTAAACAGAGACTCTCTGAATGCCACAGGTCTCGGCTACGTGGCTTGGCACTTTTATGTACACGCTCGGAATCGTTCGCAGCAAGAGCTTGAGACAGGTGAGCAAATGCTGAGGACAGTTGACGTCTTCGTCGTACTCGTTCAGACGCGAGAGCAGAATCTCAATGGGAGCCGGAGCCAATTTGTCATTTTCTGTGGAGGCTCCGTAGCGCAGCATTATTTGCAAAATGTCGGGAGAACCATTCTGCACGGCCACACGCAGAGGTAAAACTTGACCGTACGATTCCATCGGTACGTCGATAAATCTGCGAACAAGTTCGAGAACTTTTGGAGCTATACTAATGGTTTTTAAAAGAGGATACTATTTTCAAGATTAAAGCTTTGAATAATGAAAAATAAAGTATACGAATGCAAGGAACTGAAAGACACGAACCACTTCAAAATTTATTTACCAACCTTCTTCTCGACGACAGCCTCTGGCAGTCGTACTCCAGACGACCAGCCACCGCGTGATCCAAAAAGTAAACCAACGCCAGCATGTTCTCTTCTCTGTCGTCAAAGTCACTTTTCCAGCCGGACAAAAAGTGCGTGACTCTCGTTCCAAAAATCGCACCCACGAAAATTCTCTCGAACGTTTTCTCGCAGTAGAACATATCATCGAGTATCTTAGCGACGAGCTCGTTGTTGTTGATCTGCCAGTCGTAACAGAGCTTTGCAGCCACGTAAAGGACATTATGGAATTTGCCGAGCATACAGACCGAGCCGTTCTCGGCCATTGAAATGCTGTGGTAGCGCAGTGCTGCCCTTACTATACGCTCACAGACATCCGCTTTCTCGAGATTCTCCGCTGGAATTTAACGGAAGAGCGCATTGTTATTGCATTGGACAAAGTGGTTTGTGCCAAGTACGATGGACCGAATGGGAAGTAAATGGATTAGGGGTCTCAAAGATATAGTGAGCGATGAGAAGGGTTTATAGACGTTTATTAATTGATAGAGTAGAGGCTATTTGCTTATTCCGGGGTGGACAAATACATTGCGGACGAAATTAGGTTTTAAATCAAAAGCTCGCAAAAGCACGGTGAATGGAATCTTTTACATAAAAATAATTGTTACATTCGGATAACTACAGTGAAAGGAGTAGATTTAGTTCATAAATTCATATGCGATTCGCATTTGAAAATGAATACAAAAGTGATGGTAATCTAAGAACAATCTGTGAGGCATTGCCTGGCAGCGTGATAGTGAGTTGTTTAATAATTAGTCGGTCTGATTCCGTTTAAAATTAGTTCTTTCGGGTATTCTCTACCGGAAATTAATTTAATAAATGTTACTCAACAATAATATTACACTGAAATGTTTAAAATTATATGAAAGCCCGAATCATGTGCATGGAAGACAAATTATCTAATCAATTTTACCTTCTGCGCAACTTTTTATGACATCTGAAAAGAATTTCACAAGTTGTCGTCTTTTGTGTCGAGATGCAAGACTACTTCTATCCATTCCATCGAACAATCGATCAAAATAGCAGTCAATTAACACTTCCATGATATTGAACTTATGAATTTTGTAAGATAAGAAATTGACAAACAAACAAATTTATCCGTTGATAGCTAGACGGTTTGTGTAAGAGTAAGCACAAACGTGTGCCAGGAACAAACGTCCGGCGATGTGCGACGGCATCAGTAATTAGATTATCCGCTTTGAGAATATACTTGTGTGGTTTCCTTACCTCACCCTTTTTCACGGCGAAACTTCGCCTACGAACTATTCGTAGTGTAGGCATTGACATTGGATCAGGTCAAGGCATCAGTCATTGCTACAATTCTTTATATAAATATTTTCATATACTCTTTAGACTTTCAGAAAAGCTGCAGATATCTAAAGTTTCATAAATTAGCTTATCAAGAAACATTATATTGATATTATATCTCTTGATATTATCACATGGTGATGCATCTCACTTTTTCACTTGAGTATTATTCAAATAACAATGCAAATTTTACTGTATCATGTGTCATTATTTATATCAGATAATTGAAATTAAATTTCATAGTAAATAGTTGATTAATATATAAATAATTCTTCTTTCATTAAATACATATCAAGTTATTACATTTATTTTATTTTACAGATATCTATGCATGCCAGAAAATCAAGATCCACAGTTTTTATTGGAGTACAGAGGGTTAGTATCAATGAAAGGCAAATCCGAACCGATGAACGTCTGGTTTCTCTCCAGGGAGCGGGAGTTGCCGTAATTAGATATATGTAGTATTCTAACATCTAAAGAGCACTCTCACTCAGCTTCTCCTCGTGGTTACATACAAATATACCAACATAATCGCGCAAGAACACCTTTCTTCATATTTTAGCAATAAATAAAAAGAAGGTGATCTTTACAAAAAAAGTAGAAAAAAAAGATCAGATAAAAAAACGTGGTAAACACAGTCGGGTTCAACAAAAGATAAATTCGATGCATTGTTGTTGGATATTTACGTTAAAAGAATGCAATGTTATATATTTTATTTTATTTATTTCAAAAACATTAGTGAAATTTGTAGATACTTATATTAAAAACCATGACGTTAATGGCATAATGTTATGTAAATTGCATAAATATAGAAACGTTGGCGCTTGTAATTTGTTGGCTATATTTACTTGAAAATATTGATTATAAAATTATTAAAGAAAGTTTTATTAAAAAAAATTTTTTAAATTTAAATTTTTAAGAAAAATGCTAGTGGTTACTTAAATCTACTTATATAATAATATTTTAAATGAATCGATTTAAATAACTATCTTTCACTTTACAAATAAATCAAATACTGATCAAAAATCATCACACAATGAAATTTTTACAAATTTCTTCAAACATATAAGTATATTGTTACAAATTGGAATTAAATGAAAAAGCGTTTTTAATGTTATTATTCCAAAACATACATTAAAATATGTTTTCTTCCGTGTAAACGCGAATGATTAAAGAACCAACTTTAATGTAATTCATCAAAATTTTAACAATTATTAGAGAATGCCTTACTTATTTTATAAAGAAACCTTTTTTCAATAAGTATGAATTTAGATATAATTAATTCAAAAATAAAGCTTTATAGCTGTGAAATTATTAATTAAACTCAAAGTTGAACGTTATCAGATACGATATTAAGCTAAGTGTTCTGAAGCTGGAAAATCAGATGGACCATTCAACATTGCAAATACTTCGGACTGATATACTGGTCGTCCTGATTTTTTTATTTTTCCTATAATATACATATATTTATATTTTAAAATGCATTACTCTGAACCTTTAAACGAAATTTATAAGGATATTAATATCTAACACTCGCTAAACTGCAAAGGGGCATACAATTATAATCTACATCTGTATACATTTTATAGATAAAAAAAATTAGTTATACAGTTGTTGGTTTTAAGATTATACTAGCATACCCTGAGTGTTCTTTTTGGGTGAAGATTATTTACTTGTTAAGTACTAAAAAATGAATTAATAGAGAGTTGATTCCACAGGAGCATTGTAAAACTATCGGGCGTGTTAACAAACGATTAACTTACGTTTTTCAAGCTTGAAATTATTCTGTTAAACAAAATTCTAATTTTATGAGTTTTACTGATGAAAATGATATAAAATTGTTATTTTACACCAAAAATTTGTGGTAGCCATGCCATTGTCACTTCATATGACAATTGATAGGTATACGTACCTACATTTACATTTATTACACGAAATAATTGATTTTCGATGACGGAAATTTATCGTATGTAACGTTATATTCTTTATAAAAAAATAAGACGGTACCAGTTCGACTTGTAAAGCAGGTGGATCTGCTTGCGCTTTAGGATTTATTTTACCTAATCCAAGCATATGTACACAAAGTGGCAATCAAATATAAAGTATATTTACCACTCTCATGATTGTATTATTTATACCTTATATTTGCTGTGGTTGTTAAAAATAGAATTGCGACAACCTTTGTTCAAACGTATGATGTTTTGTATTTCTATAAACTGATTCAATTTTTGTTTGCATCTAATATGCAGTTAGAAACGAATGGAGATTAAAATAGTATACTTTATCAATTTCATTATACTGTTACACGTACATGAACGCAAAGTAAAATTTTCATGTCCTTTTTTTCTCATCAGCGAGCTCTATTGCCTCCATTAAGTGATATAATGTTGTAAATTTTGTAGTAGGAAACTGAAGCTGGTATGCACTATACATAAGATCTGGTTCTGTGAATGCGCTTAGTAAATTCAAAATCAAATTTTAAACGATACACGCAAGATATGTTATAATTAAGCATGCGATATAGCTTAAACTCAAAGGAAAGAAGCAAAGAAACATTCTCAACGTAATAATTGCACTATATTAAAAAAAAATAGTTATTAAAGCATAATAAATTTTAGAACTTATTTGATTGAAAAAAGGAAGATATTGAAACGAAAAGGAAATGTCTAAAAACGTATGTGAAAAGAAAGAGTGAATCATAAGCACTAGTTCAGGCACATGATGGTATGCGAAGTAAACGGTTTCAGAAAAATATACCGGATTTTGCTACTGCTCCCTTTTTGCAAAGTGCGATAGCTTTGTTCGATTCTCCAACAACGAAAGATGAAAAAATATTGAATTTTAGCATGTT
The DNA here is from genome assembly GCF_009193385.2 of Nasonia vitripennis. Classification (NCBI taxonomy): domain Eukaryota; kingdom Metazoa; phylum Arthropoda; class Insecta; order Hymenoptera; family Pteromalidae; genus Nasonia; species Nasonia vitripennis. The sequence goes on along the minus strand of NW_022279623.1, from coordinate 3,152,467 downwards.
TACATTATTATCTGTAATTTTCTGTAATAATCCATATTTATTTTGAATTTAATTGGCATTCCAAATAAATATTTAGAGGGCAATAAACAAATCAGGAAACCAAAATGATATATTGCTTTCCCGGGAATTTGTGAATGTTTAGGAAATAAATTGAAAATAATTTTGATTAGATATTGGGAATACAAAAGGAGCTTTGTAGGTTACGGGAAAAGGAAGAAACGAAAGACGCTAGCGCGAGTACGTAATGACATAGTGTGAAGCAACTAGGAAAGATGAGTTGATAGTATGTGCTAATGGGAGAATGGCAACCAAGAGAATGCCTTGCCCGAGGAAAAGTAATATAAAACTTAAATACGAGAATAATACTAATTTATTATCATTAGTATAAAGTTTTCGCTTGGAAGTAAAAACAATAATAATGACTAACAAATGGCATGATTAAGCTCAAGAAAAGTCAATTTAATACATTATATTATTTACAACTTATTAGAAAATTCCTTTTTTAAGATATTATGCAGTGTTATCTAATGTCAAAACCTTACAATTAATAGTATCAAACATTAGAATGGTGATATAAATTGTTTAGAGTACAAAATACTCTCAAAACTTGTAAGAGAGAGGAACACTGCGCACCTATATAGATATACTGACAGCATGCGATGAAAACTTTGAATTGTTGTATCTTAAAAAAAAGCCTCGCTTGCCCTATCCAACTTTTTCTCCATGATGTGTATTGCTATTTTACATCATAAGCTAGTTTTTAAAAAATATTCTAAGAAAACTTGCTTCGCAATTCAACTAAACGTCCTCAAAATTCGGACTCGGTATAGGCTTCCCATGTTAAAATACAAAATTCCAAGGTTCAATATCTCAAAAAATAATGTCGCTTGTGGGGTAAAAAAAATACCACGTTGTAGAGGACACTTAATTGAACATGTAAACAAAGTTTGAGCGATATCCTAAGAAAATAAATATTCCGGAGAACTACCATAAATCCTTTATGAGTGTTGAGTTGGAATCTTCAGCCATGATATTATATCGATAGCCATACAAGTACATACCTCGTTTTAAACTTGAAGGTGTGATTGCAATCGAAGCAATGAGCGTTAATGAAAAAAAAAAATCGAAAACTTATCAATTGTTTGATATACCTCGTATGCAAGTAGCTACCACGTGCTATAACTCTACAACTTACCACACGTATTATTAGAGAACGTTATATCTATTAAAAAATACTTTCAAGTATTGACATCGTGAAGGAGGCAATGATTAATTTTCTACAAAGTTCCACCCTCCGACATCTCTCATTGTAAATCTCAAGCGAAGAGAGACAAGTAATAAAATCAAATATAAAAAAGTTGCGTAACAGAAAAATCACATGCACTGTATGCACGCGTATGCTGCTCAGTCAACTCTCGCAGTAAAAGTCGCATTTCATGAGGTGCAGCTAGTGCACACCATCGAGCTCGAGAAGGTCAACAGGCGCGCGAGCATTCATCTTCTGTCTTTCGCGCCGTGCATTATAGAAGGGAGGCGCAAGCGAGAAGGAGAGAGAGAGAGAGAGAGAGAGAGAGAGAGAGAGAGAGAGAGAGAGAGAGAGAGAGAGAGAGAGAGAGAGTTTGTACGCACGGAGGCAGTAAACGAGTTTTAATTTCATAAACGAAGAAGGCCTCGCGCGCTTTGCAATCTCGAGGCATGAAAGACGCTCAACTACGCCTTCTTCGAACGTGCGCATACGAAAAGACGTGCAAGCGCGCAGGACGGCCGGCCGGACGCGCGGAATGCAGCGCGCGAGTGAGCGAGAGAGGAGGCGCCGCGTTGAGGAGCAAACCTCATATAACTGTCTTCCGCCAAGCGAGAATGCACTGGGTCACTGGATTATGCGTGCGTTTCCCTCCGTGACCGTTTTCGAGCGTGTATAGATACGCTGGCATGCGCTTTGAAACGATCTGCCGCCGCCGTTTCTGCTGCTGCACGAGCGAGTATTTTTGCAAATTTTTTGAATGACCTGTAAACTCGACTCGCCAACAATTTTTCTTATCAATCTGCGAGGCTCTAAATGCCATTGGTTTTTTCCCTCATCGCGCGCGCGCTCTGGTATTCGACTGTATACTGATAGCAGCTGTTCGCAAATGGCAAATGTGTGCAAATTATAGCTAAATTTCAAACGCGGGAATGCAGTTTTTCACAGGCACGCGCTTGATTTATACGCTGATTACATGTTATAGTTTTCTTTGTGGTGTTGTGCATTGGTTCGTTTTATACTTAGTGTAGCGAATTCCGATTCGAGTATGTTTTAGCAGAGGCCATATCCGATGATATGATTGATACTGATAATTTTAATTAATGATTTATAGAGAGCTCCGCGTGAGATAGCTGCGTAAAATGCACTACCCTCTTTGAAGTATTTTTTTTTTGTTTATCTGGAGAGTTGGAGAAATTCTTGATCTTCGAGGTATATTGCAAGTATGAATCACACTTTTATAACTTCATACTTATGAGGCAATACTCATGCAAATGAAAAACCGAGTCTGTAGTGCCGTAGTATTAAGTTTAATGAATCGTTCTACCGAAAGAAAAATTCGATCAGACTTTCTGTTTTTATAGAAGTTTGGAAATACAAAATACCCCCTGGCGGATTTGCGAAGCTTTTGCGCTGACATCTCCTTAATGATTTGAAATACAAAGTTAATCAGTCATTTGTGCTATAATATTGCACTTCTAAATGGGATTAAAAATTAATATTTTTTTTATATTTTGTACAGACGGTGGTGATTGAATTATAACTTTCTGATAAGCATCATTAAAGTACCTATTGCCCATAAAAAGTATGTTTACCATATGCTTCCATAGGTTCTAACGTGCCAATCCTTGTGACATCTACACGATGTTCAATAGTGGCACTCATGTTAGTCAACACTTATACAGAACTTATTGAAATTGTTCTAGAATATTCTCAATAACTTTGAAACTTGCTTAAATGAAGTTAGAAGTACGTGCGATAATGGTCTGCGATTTTTGAACTGACGTTATTTGTAGTCCACGTAACAGCCGAATTTAGCAAACATTTTGAATTAATCTGCCCTATGGTATCATCGTTTCTTAAGACATTTTAGCCCATATTGCTCAACATTTATATTATGCTTCCTTAAACTGGTTTGGCACTTGTAAGAGTCTTAAAAGCGTAAAAATGAAAAATCTTCAGATAAAATAGCATGATATGAAGACACTTCAAAGATATTACGAATGTTATCTACGATATGGCGTTTTTCCAAACTAAATGACAGCTATTATTGTCGCCAACTTCATATTCTATTTCATCAAATATTTGCATATATTATTATGATCAAAAAACCAACCCAATATATCTAAATTCATGGATCTTAAGAAAACTGCGATGAAAGGCTTCGTTGACGCTTTCTTGTTGACTCTAAGTTGATCTTGATTGTAAATATAACTTTTTTAAATAAAATCTAATGTAAATAATTATTTAAAGGGCATTATTTTTAAAATAAAGAATTTGATAGGCCTGGTGGTAAATATTTCAAATTACCATATGCATACACAGAGAGTAGGTGTGCGTAAAAAACAGTAAACTCAGACCTTGACAACCGCTATAAATATTTCAATTTATTACCTTAATTACTAATAGATGTCACATGGAAAGTCAATCCGGAAAATCGTGCCAAAAAAAGGTATTAGCAAAAATACTAATTTTTAGCATATTTCCTTATAAGTTTATAAGAGCACTGCTGTTCTCCTATTGTCAACTCAATTTGGCTTAATTAAATCAGCAAAAAAACTTTTGAAAAATAACACTTGAATTAATACTTCTATTTGTACATCACGTAATTTTCAAAAATAAATCTTAAATGTATTTCAATAATCGCAAGCATATGGATAAATATTATTCAAGAAAGATAACGTACAAATCGAGCCAAATGAAAAAATACATAAACCACGTGCGAGAGCTTGTCGTTTCTTACAAAGGCTCTTCGAGCTGCGAGCTGTTCGTTCGCTAATTGCGCCGCTTCTTAAAGTCTCAAGAGTTCCAGTGCATCGAACGAGTTCTCTATACGTAGATGGAAACTTCATGAGATTACTTTACTTTTTCAAGATCAAAATCTAGAGTATTAAAGAGAAATGCGCGAACACCGGAAAAATTCGCCGAATGAAAAATTCCTCGAGTTCTTTCGACTTTTTTTCCTCGTTGCTGGAGAAAACCGGTACGGCGAATGCATTTTTGTTCTATTTTACATCGCGATTATACTACAAAGGAATTGTAAACAAATGGAAGTTGTTTTATTGTACACAACGTTTGAACGTATACATTTTTGAAGATATTAAGATATACACATGCCTCACCACGCCAAGAAAAACGTAAAATAGTCGTAGAAAGTATCAGCGTGACTTTGACCAGAAAAGCATTTCGCAGCAGAGAGAAACAGCATCGGAATGTCACGTCTACAAGTAATGCACTCTTTTTTTAATCCTGTTTTAAATGCGTACAAGTCGCTCGTATAGCTTCCAACGTATACAACTAATAGCCATTAGGCTATACAGCAGGAGTACATAGGCAGTACTTTTATGTCAAGGAAGCACACGTCAAAAACAAACTTAATAAACCTTATCGCGAGCGAACAACCTTGAAATTTCTCATTCGTCCCGGCTAATTAAAGGCACTGGTCACGACATATAGACCGCTACATACGTGCGCAGAACCTAACAATCCCGCCGCTGTGCTGCTGCCGCTACTGCTGCGCGACCAAAGTCCGCACGAGTATCTACTTGCTGTACCGGCTACACATAGATATACATATACGCACGTACGCTCGCCTATGCCATTTAAAAGCAAAAGCTGCCAGGCGCACGCGTGCAGCTTAACAGTAAATCATCGACTTATAAATAATTCATTGGCCAAATGGCCGCGCGTGCGCGCTCGCGCAGTTCCGTCTCTTTTGCCGCACAGCTTTGCTGCTATCCCTTTGCTTTCTCGTACACGCGCTAGGCCTAATCGGCCGAAGCGCTTTCTTCTGATCGTTTTGCCGCGCGAACCGCGGCGGCCGCAGAATCAGGATGCGGAGAATGCGGTAAGGCGCGAGGAGCGAAGAGACTTCGCGAGGAATGCACATCCGCTGCGGAGTAGCCGCCCGATGGTAAAGACTTTGGAGAGAGAGAGGGTCGACAAGCGAGTCGGAGAAACTTTTGGCAGGTGCATTCTTTGGAAGCCTCTTCGAATGCTTCCGAAGTCGCTTTGCGACTCGACGAGTTCCTTAACCCTTCGAGGCGTTTTGGAGGCTTGACCTTCATTGCATTGCGATGTCTTTCGTTGTACAATGTTCATGGTATTCGACTCGATTGTACTCGTGACTTCGAAAAGGGGTCGACGAATGAATAGTTGCAGAGAATGATTTGTCGATTCGTTATCGTGTCGAGATGTGAGCGTTACATGAATTAATATTGTACGTGATCCAATATTAAAATTATGTAAAATAATTAGAGTACTTTATACGCATACAGATTTTTTAAAACTGTATTAGTAGCAAGTTAGCGTCTTGAAAGGCATATAAGTTGCTGTACCTTGTCATGCACTACATAGCGATATGATATGGCTGCTTTGACTACTATACTAGAGTGTATTCCTTTTAGATTGAAGCGTCTTCATGTAACGGTTCAAGAGTATTTTGATCCCACAAAAGGCTGTCTAGAATCTGTAATTAATTCATGTCGGTACTCACAACAATAAAGACCAGTTATATTTTTATCGTTTTTAAAGTTCATTGAATCATATCAATTCCACACATTTAACAATCGTAAAACTGGGCAACGCTTTTGCAAAAAAAGTAGCGTCTTATAAAGTTTCTATTAAACTGTACAGCTACAGGTGTAAAGAAAAATCGCAGTAATTGCCTACTAGTGTTTCTAGAACAGTAAATATGTGAAGTTACACGATGAGATACATCAATTTAAAAAATTAAGCAACTAATTTTCTTTAAGCCAATAAATTTATAGTAGCTTCCAGGAACAAACAGGGTATGACATGTAAAATTACTGTAATTCTTATTGCGATACCGTACATCGTTCTACACGATTCTAAAAAAGTGTGTTAAGAAAAAATCATGAAACGATCCAAATATTTCGAGCTCTCTAAGAACAGCACTTCTCAATGATAATCACACCTGAATGATACTAGAAACGAGGCAAATTTTACCCGTGTGATTCAAGCATTTCTCGTAGCATAAATAGATTTTAAAACCGGAATGTAAAGTCACGGTGCAAAACGGCTGGAGACTGCGTACAAGAAATGAAGAAAGAAGGGGAGCTTGTGTCAAGAGTGTGTTAAAATCCGGAGTTGAGACACACAGGTGCGTGTTTGCAAGTGTACGAGCGAGAGGGCAGAAAGGGAGGGACAGAACTGACTAATAATGTGCATGGGTGAACGGTAAAGAACAGGTATTTAAATGAGCGGCAGCCGGATAGTCGATATTCCGCGTACTTCAGCCCAGAGGACGCCACTACAGGTTTCGTCAAGGTAGCCCGGTGTGTATACGAGACAATGTTTCCTTTAAATTTTGATCCTTGTTTTTTCAAACATTTTTTCCATGCGTCGCTATCTACTCTGTTTCTTCTCTTTCTCTTAGCTGACTTATCGCTATTGTCGCAAGAGATGTTAATTCCAGGCTTCGAAGTAAACCAGCTGTTGATTTTGCAATTTAGCGTTCGATTGGAGTTTATTCTCGAAACCGATTTTGTGTAATTCTCGTTAAAAGAATGAGTTTTCTCTGCGCACTTAACATCTGTTCGTCAAATATTTGCATTGGTTATGACGCCAGTGCAAATCGCACACATATGTTTTAAAGGTCGGATACAAAAATAACAAGGCGAACGGGTTCGAATCGAACATAAACAAATAAATGGCGTTAACCAGTTTAGAAATACACGAGAGAGCTGATCTCCAAATCAACGAAGCGATTTCTCCACAAAGCTGCAACGCTGCCAAACAAAAGCAAACGATTTCGAGAGACGATCGTTAGCCGGATGACATAGTAGAGGCGATCAGGTGAATTCCGTGCACGAAGTTTCCCGTGAAATTCGACAAAGGCCTGAATGGCCAAAGGAAGAGAAGAGCCGCAGTAGCGGCGACCGCGCACTCGGCTGGCTGGCGTATAGGCGTCGCAGGAATTCGAACTCGTGAACGCACACCCAGACACATGTACACACCTTTCTCAGATGACTGCAACTCTCCTCGGCTGATGCGCCGAAGATGAGCGCGCGCGCGAGAATCTTCCTTGCGGCGAGAGAGCTAGAGAGAGATGAAAAAGACACGGCTCGCACAACCTGCAACAGCTTACAGGTGTTGGCATCATTGAGAAGCCGAGGCATCTCTCTCTCTCTCTTCTCCCCACCGCTCCTCTCTCTCTCTCTCTCTCTCTCTCTCTCTCTCTCTCTCTCTCTCTCTCTCTATCGCTATTGCTCGCCGACTCTCGTGTAATGTTCATTCTGCGTCTAGCTTTCTATCTCTCCACGGCGTACACACACGGATAATAGCATTCATTTTCTTCGTTCGAGCAAGGCCCCACGCAATCCAGCGTATCTCGCCTCCTCTCGCAGCGTCAAGAAAGAGTGTGTATATAATATAGACTCGCCGCGCGGTGGCGTTCCCCTTTCTCGGCGTCTTGCGAGAGTCCCTTTCCCCCCACTTCGCGAGCGGATCGGGCCCCTGGAGATCCTCTCTCTCTCTCTGTCCCTCGGTCCCCACCCACGGCAGCTCGGCTGCGTTCGGCTTGACTCGGGCCGCGCGCGACTGTGTCAGAGCCGCGGACTCGGAACAGTTACTGACGGCCCGTGCTCCCAAGCATCTCTCAGCCGAGCGAGCGCTACGCGGCTCCGCGGCCTTTCTCGCCGACACACACACACACACATATAAATATATCTAAGAGCGTGTCAACGTACATACCGGTCTGTGTATATGTATACGTGTTTTTCTGCCGAGGCGTGCGCTCAACTCCTGTACATAGACATAGCGCGCTGCGCGCGACTTCGAGCTTCCTCGTTTCTTCCATTTTTAGCTCGAATTTCACCTCCCTCATCTTTTCTTCTTCTACTTCTTCTTCTTCTGTTTCTTCTCTGTACGCGGTTGTTGTGTTCGTCATAGCAAGTGCTTCGTCTCGCGAGTGCAAGTGTTCCATATTTTCGGATTCTCACGTCGGATCTACTACTCGAAACGAAGACAGTAGCTGTCTACACGCATAAGCAGAACAGTGGAAGATTCTGACGTCTGACATCAGGATCGAGTCAGAAACGTAAGTGATCCGGCGCCGCAGCTGTTGTTGAAAAAAGGCCCAGTGCGCGTGCGCGCGAGTGCCGGTTATTATACACACGTCTCGCCGAGGAATCAGGCCCTTTAAGGGACGTCCCCTTTCCTTCGAGTCCACCGCCTTCGTGTCAACAATCGCGACGACCTTTGAAGTACGTGGGTGCATCTGTGTGCGTGTGGTTCAGAAACGCTGGCTATACAGTCTAGGGAGTTTGTCGCCGCCGACGTCGTTATGAGGACTCGGGAATTTTTACGTGTATTATACGAGCAAGTGGGCGTTTTGAAATGCGCGCCTCATCGGCTTTCGGGAATTCAAGAGAAGAGACAGGCTCCGCGGATGGTTTATGTCTCTTCGAGCGGAGATAATGTGGAAATGAGCTCTGTGTGTGCGCGTGTGTGGCTTACTTTTGCTGGGATTTATGGAAATATTTGTTCAGTGTGTTCTTTTCGAGGTGTTCCTATGTGCGTTGAAGGAGTCGTCCGAGTATATATAGTGTAGCGGTTTTTTTAGAAACCTCCTTTTTACGAATGATATTTTCGCAGCTATGCGAGGTAACAAGCGAGTTTTCTGGAGTTATTTAAAGCATATAAATGGGAATATCATCGGTGTCGGACACCGTAGTTGTCTTGAAATTTATTAGTCTTAAAACTTTAATCATTGTCATGCCTGTTATACGTCGAAACTGAACGATTAATCGATTACACGCCGCTTCTGGCGCGCCATGTGTATAACGTTATAATACTGTATGCTTCGTCGGAGGCATTCACTTTTTTACAATTTCGGTATACTCATCGATGTGAAATAATAATATTTGCGAAACGTAGTGACTCATCCTCAGGTACAAACCGAGAAAATATTTAAGGCCCGCTTGAACCGGTTTTTAATGCTTCGTTATCTAGAGAAACACAAGAATTTCGAAATATCTTGAATGAATTAAGGCGGTATAAGTAGTTGTCAGCTCGAATTCAAGGTGGTTAGAAAAAAAAACAAAAACGTCGAAAACGAGTTATTATCGGACAGAAATGCAAGGCTACGGTGGCATTTTGCACTTTTCCCTCGTAGAATATCGGTAAACGAAAATAATTTTCATACATTACAGTACAACGCAAGGAAAGCACACTTTATGCATAGTAAAATTTTATGCTCCAAGAATGATGGAAAGCAGCGCGAATCGGAGCCATCGGGCACTTAAAATTATCTTTATTGCAAAAATAGTAAAAACTTTCGAGAAATTCGTATTCCGCGGGCCGACTTTCTACCTTATCAACGCGATTGGAATGAAACAGCGAGTTTAGCCGTTGCGTACGAAACTTTTTTGAATCACCATTCATCATGTAAATTACCGTAATATTAACGATACATCAACTTGCCCCATCTAATCCAGTCACATCTCTCGTAAATTTTGCATTATCATAAGCAGAAAGAAAGGACTAATCCGGCACTAAATTATATATTTTCGCTAACTCAAAATACCGCACCCTGCATGAATAAACATTTTTTTCCCTTCCGTATACCGATGAATATATCGACCAAACTCTCGAGGGTATAATTTGCAGTCCAAAGCCACTGGTTATAAAGTGAAATACAGAGACGCTTTTGGTTCTGCTCCTTAATCGGATGCATTCCGAGAAAACGTTAGTCAGCGCGCTTCCTGGCGGAAAAAAGAGGAAGACGCGCGTATACGCGCTCGCGAGCGAAACCGGAAATAAGCGAGCGTGAGATTGCCGCCGGAAGATTATAATTCGAGAGAGTGAGAAAAGCTTTCGAGCGCAGTCCTCGTAGGTGTGTGTATGTGTGTGTGTATACCTATATATGCAGGATCTCGCGCTCGGGAAGAAGCGGGCGACGCCTCATACCTTTCGAAGGTGCTTCTCACGAGAAAGAGAGAAGGTCGTAGCTCTCTGCGTGCATTATAGAAAAGCTAGGTCGCGCGCCAACGAATCGAGGTTGTGTTTATGCTGTGGGTATACTTACGATTACTCTCGGCGTTCGACGAAAGTTTTCCGCAGCTGTTCTCGCAGCCTGTGGTATCTTGTATTGCTGTTGGATTATTCGACTCTCCATTATGACCGCGGCTCATTAAGACCTGTAATGAGGATTATGCGAGGAGTTTCGATCTTATCACGTATGAATGTTTGGGCTCTTGTACGTGTACCAACGTCAATTTTAATTGTTACGGCGGTTCGTAGCGACATCGGGACGACATGTTTCAGAGCCGTTTAATGAGTTCTCTATGTATCTGTTTCGTTTGTTGTCACTTTCATCGGACTATTGTGACAGGACGATAATGACTTTCGAGTATTCACGAGCGCGCAGATCGTTAATTTTCAAAAATGTCGAGACTGTATTCCAATTCCCATCGAATTTACATGCGTGGCTACGACGAATTCCAAGATTTACAAAATTAAAAGCATAAAAGCGGCCGATTTCTACAGTACAGCAGATATTGTTTAATCAATCCATTAACATCAAATTTAAAAGCGTTCAGTCCGAGCTTATTAGCGAAACGGTGATCTTTGTCAATCAGCAATTAAGCGCGTATACTGGAGGAGAAAACCCTCCATAAGAGCAGCGAATCAATTATTTTCCAATGGAACATAAAAAACAAAAATTGACGCGACGCGCCGCGTGAGTCTTTTTCTTAGCGAATCGAGAGAGATAATTACGCCAACGGCGTTCGCACATTTCAATGTTTGAACGCTCGTGTGCCCTTAATTTTAAAAACACCGCGAGAGAGTAATTTCGCCGCAACCAGCCAAACCACTTGACCAGCAAGTGAGCGCATGACGAGGAGAGACAGCCGTGCGCTTGCTCGCGCGCACCTCATAATACGTGCGCGGGATAATCGAGGGTCTCCTTTCGGCATGTCGCGCGCGATCTTATTAAATTCGAAATTGGCCGAGTGTCGGCTTTGTACATAAGGAAAGTGGACCCGCTGATAATTTTCCCTCTTTTTTTCGGCTCATGCACACTTATATATATATACTCATTGTATGAAAAAATATGGCGCGGTGGAAAGGTTCCTTAAAGCGATACGTGTGCGTACTTTTAGTGGAGAGGTTTACTTTAACTCGATGTTTATGCGTGTGCTGCGGTTAGGCGTTTTAAAGGTTTTGCGACATGAAAGTTCTGTGATTTTTGTTGATGCACTGCGTAACGTGAATGTTTCAATAGTTTATATAAAGTATCTGGTATAAATGATAAAGTTCTTAATTCCATTATCCTCGGACATGGAAAACAGCTTACTTTTATAATTTTTTTTATGAATTAATTAAAAGAAAGTTTCGCAAGAACTGCATTCACGCATAAAGTACGAACCATACGCGAGTTCCGATTTCGAGCCGTAAAATTCGCCGCGCGAATATAATCGTCTATTAAAATAATGAAAAAAGATAAACAAGAATTTATAAATAACGTGTGTCAAAAGGCACTCGAGCTCTCATTCCAGCAGCCGCGGCATCGCTGCAGAAAAACAGTTATCCGCGAAAACACGCCCACTTTCATAAGTATCATTAAGCTCGCATGCAAAATAACGTTTTTTTCATCAAAGTATCTATACAGTCGCGCGAGGAGAGGAGAGGCGAAAAATCTCGCGAACGTATACACAGACACGTACCCTCACGTGGAATGAGAATAAGAAGGCGAAGCTCGCACACTACCGTACACGCGTATGGCGTGTGCGCGTGTTTCACTCGTTAACGCGCTCTGTGGCGACCGAGGAGAAAGAACTGCACGCGCGCGATTTCCGGACTCGCACGCAAAGTCGCACCGCCACTGCCGGCACAGCTCCTCTCCCGTGATTAAACTTTTTGATGGTCGTCGCATCGCGGGGAAAAAATTAGCTGATTTATGCCGCGGGGGTAATTACAGTGCGCTCTGATAAGCTCGTAATCGCGCGCAGCTAGATAAGTTCATTTTTTTGCTTCATTGCGAGGATTAATTTAATTTGTTTTGCTTTTGCCGCGAGATTTACGACTAGGAGTGGGGACTTTTTTTCATGGGTAATTTAATTCAATGTTGCGCTCTGAAGATTGATCGGGAGAGCGATATAAGAGAACGTTAGCCTGATGGAGATGATAAAAGCGGTTAATTAATATATTTGAGCGTGATGGCGATGAGGAGTGTAAGGCTTGGTTATGCGAAAGCCAAATATTTTGGTGGAATTGTAAATTGTAAATCAGGATAAACCGAGTAATCGCACGCCCAAACTTTCCGCAATCTGCGACCAAAGATAAAAAAGAGCAATTAACATCTCGCGCATAAATTACGATAGCAGCAAAATTTTGAATACTCGCAAATTCCTTCAATACTCCCAGAACGCATACATTCAATAGCGCAACGACGCGCAATTCAACTCTCAAAAAGTCATTTTCAATTTCACTCGCCGCGCGCACGACACGTCGCACGAGCAATACACCAGCATGAATACAATATCCCGATCTGCACGCGAAAAACGAAATGATCATTCGAAACCAATCGAGGACGATTTTGTAGAAGCGATCGTATGGTATATACAATAATAATACACGTACACAGAGAGCTCGTAGTAAACATCGGCGCAGAGCTCTCTAACTGTTCTCACGCTCCATTTATGAACGGAGCGCAAGCGCGCGCGCGCGCGAGATATCTCTTTCTCTTTTTCTCGCTACGCCGTCCGCGTGCGCCAAAAGGAGAGTATACGACGTGTATACACAGCTCGTCGACGCTTGCATTACTATATATATACATATCGACACGCGATATAGCCCGCCGGTGTACAATGGCTCCATTCGATCGCGCGGTTCCGACGACTGGACGCCTCCATTTACGCGACCTTGGTGTATAGCACACGCGCGCGAAAGAGAGAGAGAGAGAGAGAGAGAGAGAGAGAGAGAGAGAGAACGCGTTCCTCGCGCGAGCTTTCCCCTCTACGGTATGTCCTGTGAGCGAGAGATTGGCGCCCTACTACCGCGCGGCGCGTAAACTCGCGTGGATAATGACGGAATGAACGGTGCTCGCGAGAGCCGCATTGAGAATTGAGGAAAATTAAGAACCGTACGCAGCTTTGGTGTACTGTGAGATCGCGGCATGTTGGGCTTTTAGTTTTGTACAGAGAATAAGTGTATGTCGATTCATAAACTTTTTAGGGGGCTGAATATACTTTGAATTTAATTGTTGAAAGATGAAAGATTCACTTTTACTTTTATGCTCATCTAAGAACATTAAATTAGAGGTCTTCGTGGTGGAGGGCACTTTTACATCATCGACTTTCTTTTCAATACATAATGCCGTAGCTAATAAAGCGAGGCACTTTGAAAAGCAATTTTATCTAAAATAATTATTAGTAGGACAGTAAAAGATTATTTTCTTAGGTTTAATTCTTCACTTTTCGACAACTTATAGATTGGTTCAGTTAATCTCTTAAACGTACTTGCATAACTATTTTCTCACTTATTTTGATGCTGTAAAAATGTATAGTAACGTGTTTAAAATAAAACCGCGAATTTTCATTCATAAAAAGAACGTCAAAACAGAATTTAAACGTGTTATATGAAAGCACTTTTCTTTGGCACGCCCCACGCGGCATTTCTCATTTATTAATATTCTTGACAAAGTTGGAATGCTGCGCAACGATTAAATTCTGTTTCCCGAAATAACGAGTCTGCTCCACGATGCCACGATATTAAAGGAATGAAGGCAACGCTAATTACCATTTATTAGACGCAGTTATCCGATAAAGCGTTGCTGGGTGACATTCGTTAACTCGTACAAATGAAAATCTTGCGCGAAGCGTATTATCGCGTAATTTAATAATGCCGTTCAAATAACACATTATACGCGTTAGAAATTATGGAGGAAGAAAATACGACGACGAAAAATTACCAGCCCCACTCGGTTGCGTACATTCTTGAATGTGGAAAAACACGTCGGAGTTGGTTCGAGCAAAAAACGCGGCATTTGCATAGTTTTTCTCGTCCAATTAGTCTTTTTCTTCGCACACTGTATGTGAAAAGATGGAGACTACTTCTTTCAGGCCCGTCAAAGGCTCTTACATAAACTCGACCCACCTTTCGATTTTCTCGGAATTTACAAAAATAAGTTGTATAATAAAAGTTAGACGTTTTCATAAGTGCGATACCCCAAAAAATGCGTGGAGAACGTACTTGTCTCCATAATATAACGCAACCGATCTCGGCTAATTGCATCAGCGATAACATAATATCTTACGCTTCGGATGAAAATAGTCGAATCGCGACTTTCCATCGGCGAGACCCGGCACTTCGCGAATTTCCGTTTCTAACGCACAAAAATGTCTCTTTTCACAGAGTGCTGGGAGGAATGCGCCAGCCCGGAGAAGCCGACCAGCGTCAGTCCAGGAGGCTCGCAGCCGATTAAAGCATCCCCCGACGACACCGCAACGATTCGTCGATCTACACTCGAAAACACGGCGTAAGAAGAAGAAGAAGAAGAAGAAGAAGCAGCAGCAGAAGCAGAATCCCGCTGCGGCGCCGCGGTAGATCGAATGATACCAGATGGACGCGCTGGTCACGATGAGTGCGCCGCCGGCTGCACTGTCAGCCCATCAGGCCCCGCTGCAGCAGCCGGCCGCGGCATCGGCCACGATCTCGGTCCGGTCCCCCACCAGCGCCGGCAGCGGCGGCGGCTGCAGCAGCGGTAGTACCGCCGCGGCGACAGGAGCAGCTTGGGCCGCCTCTCCCCACAAGGAGACGGCGACCGGAGCAACGGTATTCGTCGCCAGCGTAACCGATGTGGCCGGCTCTCGCGCCAGAATCCCGGAAGTGCAGCCAGCGAGCGGCCGCGACTCGCGGCAGCCGGCCCACGTAGTCAAGATCCAGATCAACCCGAGCTGCGACAGCAGCCGGCTCATATCCACCGTCAGGCTGAACCTCGAGGAGCCGCTCGGCAGCAGTAGCGGCTGCAGTTTTCCCGTCGTCAGCAACGGCAACGGTAGTGCCGGCGTCGTCGTCCTCGGGTCCGAGGGCCAGGACAAGAGCGTCACCTGCATCCGCGTAAAGAGCTGCGAGTACGCGGGCAGCGAGTCCTCCTCCTCAGAGGAGCTGCAGAGCCACTCGTCGGAGGAGGTCGGCATCGGCAGCAAGAACGACATGGTGCAGCAGCGCTGCGTGCCCGAGTCGCGCGCCGCTAGCTCCTGCTTCTATTACAGCAGCCCGCTGAGCACGATGCTCATGTCGAGCGGCCAGTGCTCGCCCTCGGAGACCCTCGACAGCGGGACCTGCAGCGACCTCGACGGCACGCCGCCCCCGCTGCCCAAGAAGAAGGGCTCGAGCACTGTCGTGCTGGGCGCGGGCTCGGCGCCGAGCCACCAGCGGCACGACAGGACGGGCAGCCTCACGAGCAGCGGCGCCGAGCTGGACAGCGATGACAACGAGTCCAGCATCAGCTGCGACTCGCTCAACAGCGGCGAGCTGCCGAGCCTCAACCAAGCCGCCGCCGCCGCCAGCTTCCGCGTCTCTAGGAGCCTCGAGCTCCGGAGCGGTGGCGGCAAGCAGGAGAGCCTCTCGCCGCCGGCCTCGGGCACCTCCACCCTCTCCAAGGCCTCGTCGACGACGCCGCGCATCCGCAGCCCGGACACGGGCCGCTCGTCCGCCTGCTCCTCGCCTATCGTCAGCGAGTGCACCTACGAGGAGCGCAGACGCGAGGAGTTCACCGCACCGGACCCGGAGGCGGCGAGCACCATGACGAAGGTGTACGCATACGAGGACGACCGCTTCTACAAGTTCCACGTGAACGAGAGGGACGAGATGGCCAAGAGCGAGAACAGCGCCGAGGACAAGGGGAGGAGCGCGGAGAACGACGACGAGTGCTTCGCCGGCTACAAGATCCTCGAGAGGGAAGCCATACGCAGTGCCAAAGGGACCGTGCGCGGAGTCAAGAATCGCGTGCGCGCCGGCATAGCCACCTTCCTCCAGAAGCCCTCCAGCAAGGTGAGTCTCGCAATGATCGAACAGTATACCCACAAGCAGACGGAAAACTACTCGGATTTCCATTTCCTACGCGCGCGTGCGCGTCTGCGTGTGTGCACTTTCTAATCACTTGATTTACTATCAGGACATTAACCTGATTTCATATAATGACTCGGATCACCCATTGCCGCTGCGGGTTTCATTTCAAGCTATTAGAAATTAAATAAATGCGACGTTGTTAAACTAATTAAACCTGATTAAGCGTGAATGATGGCTCCGGCTCGCCGCGTTACAACCTACACCCGTGTTATGTTCGATTGAATTATTACAACGCAGCGTGGACAATGCGACGAGTTCACGAAAATCTCTTCTGCACAGCATGATCCTCTTCACCATAGCGTGCTCGTGCACCTCCATAATGACAATCCTGCCAGCATACGGATTTTGTCTCTTCCTCATAGAGCAGCAACAGCAGGAGCTGATGAAACCCTTTACCTCGTATTTTTTTTCTTCACGACTGACCTACCCGAGGCTCCTGCCATAAGTATACGCTCTGCTTCTACGCGGGCGAGTCGGTGGCCGTAATACGTGTGGTCCCATTACATCGGATAGTTGACCGGATCCTCGCTCGGGTATAATCCGCCGGAGCTCTTGCTCCTCCTTCGCGTGGGTGAGTCATGAGAGGATGACGATGATTGCAGAGCCGAGGGTAGTACATATAGGCTTATGTGTATAGCCGCCGCTGCATTTTCATGCGCGGGCGGAGGCGCGCGCTTTTCCTCGATCACGTCGAGAAATTGAAACGGCCTGTATATACGGATACAGATACATACAAGAGACGTACGCGATGCTCTCACTGAGAGATTTACATAGAGCCGTATGCGCGAGTCTCTTATTAAACGTACTCGTGTGTATCTTTCCTCTCGGCGATTATTATCGGGAGATGTGTGTGCGTATCCACGAGTGGTAACGAGAGCTGCGATTGCACCGCGCGTGAGAGAATCGCCGAAAGCAGAGTGCGTGTCGATGCGGATAACAGTCGAGGGTCGCGTTTTGACCTTTGACCCGACACCATACTGGCGCTTCTCTATAGGGCTCGAGTGCGATATACAAACCGTCACACGCGCCAGGTGTAGCGTCCAGTGCAATATCTCTCCTCGCAGCTTCTAGCCTCTGGCTGGCGCTTCAAACGCATGTGCTTTTCGTCGGTCGTTAACGTTGCCGCGCAAAGAATCGTAAATCACCGGCGCGCGCCAGTTGTAAAGCGTCCTCTCTCTCTCTCTCTCTCTCTCTCTCTCTCTCTCTCTCTCTCTCTCTCTCTCTCTCTCTCTCTCTCTCTCTCTCTCTCTCTCTAGCACGCGCGCGCAAGCGTTATTATGTAAAGGCGCCTCTGACGATGACGACGACAACGACGCCTGCGTTTCACCTGCGCTCGTCTTTTGTGTCGCGTTACGAAGGGATTAATGCCGATGACGCGAGTGATTGGGATACGCTCGGGTATACGCATTATGGGCATCGTCGAGATTTATATGCTGAGACGCTGATGAAAGCTGCGTATGTGCCAAATCGCTGATTCGGTAGCTTCGGATGCGTTTATTTTATAAATGTTCATAGAGCAGAGAAGGTTTAATTGAATTAATTCGCGTCGGAGGCGATTGATTCATTGGCGCAGATAAATTACGCCTGGGATAAAAGGTCGTATAATGACTTTATGATACAGCGCTGAAGTTCGACTGGGAGAAAGCCATTAAAGCCTTTCGCGGCTAAATGATTAGGGGCGATAAAACAGCATGATGTATGAAAGAGAGAAAAAAGAAGAAGACTCATGCATTTATGTGCTGTCATGACACAAAAACAAAAACAGCTGATATTCAACGAGATTAGACTGATGAAGCCGAGAGATCCCGACGATTATGGTCGGAGCGACGTATTCCTGATCACACCAGATACGCGCGTGTGTACGAGTTAATCATCGCGTGTATAATGCCCGGTCGAAAGTAAAAACTAATCTCCCTCCTAATTGCCCGCCGCGCGACGATTTACATCCGAGAGCGAGAACGTCGTTTTCATATTCAGCGAAATTTCGCGCATTATGCATTCATCGAGTGAGCATTAACGATCACGCGAAACTTTCCTCGATTCTTCCCGGCGTTCACACGCATATTTTCCATGCGCGCAGTCGATCCGATCTAACGCTTAATTCGCGGGCGAACACAATGGCACGATTTAACTCGCTCTTGCGATATTCGCACAAGATCCCCCCTTGTTCGGATAAAATTAATCCGAGTTTAGCGTAAACCTGGAATCCCGCGCTTTACTGCCAGACGTACACACTGCTGGGGAAAGATACAGATAAGAAGCGTATGCATCAGGTGCTCTCCTATGATAGAACAAGCCGCATCAGCTCGTAGGTGTACTGCACGAGCGCGCGTACGTTGCAACGTTTAGTGGTTATGATCGTATACACACACACGGGCGATCTCTCTGCCGCTGCATGCAATTAATTTAATGGCTGTCCCTCGGACGGCGCAAACGCGCGCGTTGACTTTTACAGTTAGAAACAGACTTTATATTATATCCCCGGCTTCGTGCGCTCTTTTCCTCATCCACTGTGCAGTGCGCTTCATCTCTCTCTCTCTCTCTCTCTCTCTCTCTCTCTCTCTCTCTCTCTCTCTCTCTCTCTCTCTCTCTTTCTCTCTCGTCAACGGCTGCTCTCCGCGTATAAATCTTGTGTGCATATAGGATGACTGCGTCGTTGTGTGTGTGTGTGTGTCGTGTACGTCTCTGCGCATGAAGGTAGGAGAAGAGGATTAAACTTTGCGAGTTGATAATTTTGTTTTGTGCGCGCGGCCGTCGGGAAAATTCTGCGCCCGCTGAGCTACGAGCAACGGTATATACGCGGCTTGCCTGCAGCTGTGTTATTTTTGGCTTTAAAGGGGACATCGGAATACTCTGTTGACGCGCGCTCGTTCTCTCTCTCTCTCTCTCTCTCTCTCTCTCTCTCTCTCTCTCTCTCTCTCTCTCTCTCTCTCTCTCTCTGATGCTGAGGACGCGCAATGCCGGGATTATTTCTCGTAATGCGCGGATGATCAATCCTTTGACGTTTTACCTTGAACTACTTCCGTTTCAAATTTGTATTCAAATGGTTTATATCTCGATGCTGGAGTATTAGTTGTCGCTAAATCTAGATGCATGTCGTCGTGTACTTGGTAAATCTCTAGGTTCTCGGTTAGATGAAGGGGACTCGAACTATTACGGTATTGACGCGAACTAACGCTGCAGCGAACTTAACAGTTCAATGAAGATTTTGCGAGATGCTCTATATGTCTATGGCTCTGCCTGTAGTATGTATGTATACAAGATCTCGATGAGCGTAATCTCGTGCTTTGATATTCGTAACTTGCAAACAGTTTGGTCGTGTTGCTGTACACGGCGTATGTATACCTTGACATAAATATCGCTGGCCAATATTACGAGGTCGTGGCGATTATAGATCGCAGATTTAATTTTCCCGCCTTTTCGAACTGTGCGCGTGTTCATGCGATGATGTTTAACATTGATAATCGTTGAAACATATACAAATATTGACTAGATTCCAGAACGTCCTTCCGTTAAATTCGGACGCTTAGTTATGTGCTAACCGCGTACGGAAAATGTGCGCAGTCGAATCGAAAACGGCGAGAGATGAAATCATTTATGCGATGTTGTTAATTGCATAATAATATCCACCGGAAAATTATTTATAAATAAACGCGATTCCTCCAAAGGTTAACGGAACTGAAAATTAAAAAAAAACACGGAATTCAACAAAATCCGTTAGATGGAAAAAGTAGAAAAAAGGACGACAACGACTTTATTAATCTACATTTCTCTGTTCATTAAGCAAGACGGTATAACCATCAATTACAAAGACCGCACCGAGAGGCAATTTCAATATGTGAAAAATTCGTCCTAGCATAAAGTCAGCTGCTGTTGAGTATACGAGTCTGCTATAAACCCAAAGGATATCGAGCAAAACGAAACAAGAGCAAAAAAAAACCAGACTCTATCCTTTAATAACATTTTCTCCTCTGCAGGGCTGCGGTGAAAGAGCTGAATCGGCCTACATTTTCTTACAGTTAAAAATATCAAGCGTGCGGATATTTTTATACCTTTATTCCGTACGTGCATTTGTGCGTCGGTTATTAACTTGAAAGTCGATCGCTCGCCAAATTCAAATTTATCCTCATTAACTGATGCGATATCAACGAATGCGAAAAGAATGAAAATAAGCTGATAATATCCGTTCAAACCGCGAAACCTTATGCAAGGCTCTCAAAGCCCACCGGCTCATCTCCTTCGTGTCCGTTGCATTATACGGACGACGCGTAGCTGCAGCAGCAGCAGCTTCTGCAGACTCGCGGAAGAGAAGCTTCGCTAACGGTAGATCCGATAGAGCGATATTCCGACGACAGCCTCTGCGACTGAAATTCTCCAGACGCTTCGGTGCGTTTTTTTCTCTCTCCCTTTTTGTCCAAGAGCCTCTTCCACGAGATGTCGTTCGCTCGCCGCGCGCGAGATCTCTCTTTGCGCATATAATACGCGAGCCTTGCTTCCGATTAATCGCCTTACAACATTATAGACGTGCACGAGAACTCGATATCGATCGAGGGTATAAATAACGGGTGCAACGGAGGGATCGAGAGATACAGAGAGAGAGAGAGAGAGAGAGAGAGAGAGAGAGAGAGAGAGAGAGAGAGAGAGAGAGAGAGAGATTCCTGGCTTATTTTCCGTAATATTCGACGAGTAACGCGTCTTGCCACAGCCAGCTGTAACCACTTGGAACCGCACTCTCTAAAAATCCAAAATCTTTGCTTCCTCCTACGTAAATCCCATTAGCATAATAACCTGCGTCCCGACACAAGTTTCTCCTAGTCGCGCAAATACACTCGCCGAATACTATACACAGTACAACAACAACGCCGAAGAAAATAAAAGTCTTCGCGAAAAAGCGCGCGATACATAAGTAAAGTGCAGGCGCTGAATCCAGCCAGTGCGTCACGCCGTAAACGCATGAGCCTTGCAGCGACTCGCATTTGTCCCTCCAAATTCAGTGCGAAACAACATAACAATATACGCGTGTGCCCGTGCTATAGGTCACGAGTCGTCATCTGTGCACTGCAGCCCGACAAAAATTCCGCGCGCGCGCACGCGAAGGGAAGGTCGCCCGCGTCGTCGTCGTCGTCGCACGTAAAGGGTTGAAGCACCTCATGGCCTGTATAGACGAACGTTTCTGCGTTCGCGCGTGCGTTATTACGCCGCGTATCAGCGTTCAAGGTCGCGGCGGGATGCGACGCGTGTCGTGGCCCTTTCTCGCGATTGCGCGCACCGCGACGGGAGAGGAAATCGCCTGCTCGGTCTCAAACGACGCATGCCGCGCGCGCTCGTGCTTTGAACTTTTATTTTCGTTGCTTGCACGGAGAATATCGCCGAGCTTTTTGAGCAAATTGACGATACCTTAATGCCCTGTTTCCAGGAGGGGAAAAGGTGCGAAAGGGTTGATACGTGCGGTATGCGATTTATTTTTAGCTTCTGTTGGTAAACACGATACTGTGTCGGAGGTAGAGGGTATTTTTTGTGTACTATATACGCGATATATGGGACTTTCAGGATTGATTAAAAAACTTTTAGAGCGTGAAGTGAATGCTGATATAAAACAATGCGTTTCATATATACCTACCTTCGTCTCTGCATTTTTAAACTTCGGTGCACGCGCTTAAAATTTTTCTTTCACCTTTGCACCCTTTCATGTATTCAATGTGAAATGATTTTATAAGCTCGAAAGCATTTATACGGCTCTCTCGTTTGATTGCAAAGGCAGATTTAACTTTGATCGGTGTTATTAAGCAAATACTTCGATAAAAAGCGAATAGCAATACGTTTCTTTTAAAAGTTAGTCGAGCGAAAGGGAAAGAGAGAGAGAGAACCCGGGCCTTCATACGAGATATGCGGAGTGAGCGGTATTGCATAGCTGGGGGGCAACATACTCGTGATCGCAATATTTTTTCGAGTATTTGCCTCCGGTGCATTGCACAGCCTTAATATACTACGACACTCATATAGCTTTGCCATTTGTGCGTGAAGCGTATTTTGTAAAGAAGGCTAAATATTGTTGGAAACCGAGCACATTTCAACAAAAACTGCAGCTAGCTTTCATTACAAACAAATCATATCGGTTCATCAAGTGAGTCTCGCAGTGAAATAATCATGTCAAGTAAATCAAGCGAAAGACCTAATAAATTTCCACAGCCATCAGCCCGTCACTTTTTCTCGCTTAATCCGCACACCTAAAGGCATCATCAGCGCACCACAAACTGACCTTATCGCCATCGTAGGCGGTCTCTCTCTCTCTCTCTCTCTCTCTCTCTCTCTCTCTCGCGCGCGCGCGCGCGCTTTGGGAAAAGAAAAAGAGGCTCACAAAAGAATGTATATACGCAAGAACGAGCGTAAAATACACTTGACCGGGTTTCCTCGCGTTGAACGCACTTGAGATTTCGGCCTGTGAGAACCAGGAAGTCTATACGGAGAGAAAGAGAGAAAGAGGGAAGCGACACACGGAGGTAACAGCACTCTGTGCTTGGCAGCTCGAGAATCCGCTCACCGAAACCGGTATTTCCCAAAGCCGATGCTGCTCTGGCTTATGACCCCGAAATTTCGGTCTCGATTTGCACGCTCGTTTTTCACGGCTTGCTCCGCGCGCGCGCGGCGATAAAACCGAGGTGTTGTGCTGTGTTGCTGGGAGAACGCGATAAGCGGAGCGAATCCAGCCGGCCGGTTTTGCATTTTAAGGACGCGCACTTGTCGTGCTGCTGCCGAGTTATGCCCGCTAGATGCCTCGTTTATAACTGGGAGTTACTTGCTAGTCGGAAGGGCTTTTACTTTTTACCTCTCTTTTTTTTATCATAACTTTGAACTTTGGACGCTAGTTTTGATATTTATGTGAACGTGAGTATTTTGAGTTGGAATAACGGAAAGTTCTGTTTCGTCTCGTATGGGATTTCGGTATGATATTGGCAAAATTAGTACGATTACTTACGGTTGAAATTCATGTTTTCAGTAGTGTCTAAACCGTTGAATTCCATTGGCGCTTACTCAGCGCAACGACAGCAACAAAGTTGCAAGAGAACGTATATGGTGATGAACTTTACTCAAAAGCTCTTCGTCAAATCTTGCGCTCGGATTCGTCCTCGAAATTGCAATTCCATAATTCACAGCGAATAACGCAACCCTTTTAGCGTAGCGTGCACACCTACAAACGCGAACACAAGACCTCGAAGCGTTAGTTCGAAAACTAACGCTCTCTTTTATAAATGCACGTGTGCAGCAGCCTTCGAAAAGTTGTAAAGTGCCGCGGGTCGTATGTAGCCATATATCTATACATATATAATAAAGCTCAGTCATAGAAAGTGTCGAGCTGCAAGCGTGCGCCAAACGACTAATCGCAAGCGTCCACCTCTTCGCTCTCATCCACCTCTCTGTCTCTCTCTCTCTCTCTCTCTCTCTCTCTCTCTCTCTCTCTCTCTCGCTACAGTTAACTGCCTCGTTAATTAATCCGCTAAACTAACCGGCTAACGTTGTCGGGATGCGGCACTGCAAGCTCTCGTGTGATCGGTGGCTTAGCCGTAAAGTCTCATGAATCGACTTGCCGTATACATGCATGTGTATGTATAGGGATTCAGAGATGCCTTCAGATGGTAAGGCGATAGAAACTAATGGTCATTGGACTACTGACGGCCGTGTTAATTGAACAATAATAATAATAATATTCAACGGGACACGTGGTGGGATTTCATTAATTTTCAAGGTGATGGGCAAAACTTTGTCGTCGTACTTCAAATTGAAACGCTTTGTTTCGGCCGCATTGAAATGTATAGGGGAGGTTTGAATTTGGGATTTTCGGAGAAAATCTGGTTTGTAGAATTGGTATATGAAGGCTTTTGAAGTTTGAAAGCGAACATCTGGTTGCTATTCTTTTGCTTTTGGAACGCTGCAGTATTACTTTCAAAGTGATGGAAAACAGACGGGGATGATTCGGTTGAATATTTACATTCATACGATTTTATTAAAATACATCAAATTAGCATTATTTATACGATAAACAAAACAATTAAAGTATGATTACACTGTTTATTCCGTGCCCAATCACTTCCTGCACGCATTTATTATGTATATTATTCCACTTTAAAGCTTCCATGACACGAGCAACTATTGCAACTTGTTACGACTGCCGACACGTGGACGAGAAATCGATTAAATTAATCAAACGGAATATATTCAGTCGGTTAGTAATGTATATTATTACTCCATCGCAAACTAGGTTGTTACACAGCAAATCTTCAAAATTTTCAAACCATAGCTTTCTCAAAGTACATGACATGCAACAAATTCCTAATCAACGACGTTCTAGCCACAGTGCTAAATCGCCGCTAAATAACAACAGGGCTGCCGCGAGCGTTGTCGACGACCCACGCAAAGCCGAAGAATCCACGACTATCGTAAATCGATGAAATTCCCCGATGCCCCTATGCAGCAAAAACTCCGTATAGCTACACCCATAACGAACCAAGTCAAGCTCGCTCGTGAGGTATTTTGCCCGGATCATGCATACGCTCACACGGACAAGCAAACTACGCTACACGCGCGAGCCTTTCTTTAAAAATTCCTCTCCGGCTAGGGGAAAGAATGCAGTCTAGCCGATCGAAGCGTGTACATGTGTGCGGGTGCGACGCGGTTAGGGTATATTGCATAAGCTGTGAGCGCGTAATTAAAGCATTACGCTTTTATTGGGTGGACGTAGTAGCCGGTGCGAGAACGTGTGCGCGCGTGTCCCCTGCGCGCGCTGTACATTTCGCTTCGACCGCAAAGGCAGCGCTCTTACGCTTTATTGCTCAAGAATTTAATTAAGGTATTTTAGCGCTGCAGCGATTTGCGCGAGTGCAACTGCAAGGAGTTGCGTCGCGCGCACGAGCTGCAAAGCTGTTTCTTAAATCCGCTCGCTCTGCACGCGCTGGGCTTTTTCGCTTTCGTTCTATAGACGCGCAGTCTCGGTGATCTTTTCGCGAATTGGCTTCCTTTGACTTTGTTGGAAATTTTCGTGATTTTCCTGCGCTATTCGCGATGTATTATTGCCTTTTGATGTCAATTCGAATTGATGGAGATTAATTCGGCTTCTTGGTATTCACGCGTGTATACGCATTGGAAATGATATCGATCGTCCACGTGTTTTAAGCTTTATGTTATTAGTTGGCGAAGTCTCTTTAATCGACCTCGGTGTATAGGTTATTCTACGAAATTGCGAATTCGGCGTTGTCGATGCGGCCCCAAGATTTTCCCGCATGTATGTCTTTAACATACATGAGCTCGTTACGTTAACGAGTGGAAAATTCGTGGAAGTGGTATTCATCAGCATTGTACCGTAGTTTATTTGGATATGAATAATATCGACAAGTCGGATTATTATCCGCTTTGTTATCATTCGAACAATAAGGATTACGTCCCGCAGCATTAAGCGTCGAAAAACGATAAGCCTTCCGTTTTTTCCGAACAAAAAAGATTCCTCATCTCGAGCTTCATTAAAATTTGAATGCCCCGCCACGCGTCAAATACCTCGAGTACACCTCGTATACAGGAGCATAAGTATATGATGCTTAATACTACTCGTGCCCGCACAAAGGAAATGCCGCGACTATTCCATACATAACATTAATCCTAAAGCAGCTTTGAAACGCAGTTAATGCAGCAGAGAGATATACAAAGAGGGACTGGGTTAATTAAGCGGCCGAACTAGCTTAGGCGCTACGAAAAGAACGGTAAAAGAAGCCCGATATGACTGCACTTGTTTACTCGAGTCGAGCTATTCTCGTTATGGATATACGTTATATTTACATAGAAGTGCGCGCGTGAGCCGAGCGTTATATACATTATTACAAAAGACCTCTTCCTGAATTGGACTTCTCTTTCTCTCGGCGTCGTTTAATCGAGTATAGTAGGGTGAACGCACCGATGTCTGCGGTGTTGCTGTCGTTCCAATTAATGACAGCTGGATTTATGTCAGCCGATAATTGAATTGATTTTCTCTGCAAACGCGCCACGTGGGCACATACCGCGCGCATACGTATATTGAGAAAATGTGCGCGCGATACTTTTGTGCCCGATGAATGTGCAAGCGTGAATAATACGTACGAGTGAAATATTCCATTCGATGAACTGTAGTATAGAGTTTTTCATATTCCTTATACTGTACAGAAATCTACAATGTGGTGTGAGTAAATACACAGCGCTATGCATACCAAAGGGAAAACATGTTTACATTTGTCGTAAGCCGTGGATAGTTAATCGCTGACGGTCACAGCGTATGGTAGTCGTATCCCCAACCGAGTTGGAATATCTCGAGTGTTTCGATTTAGTATTTCTCCTGTAAATTTTGGTGGATCTAGTGAAACGTACAAATGAATAAATTTAAATGGTGAAGTGCGTTGGAAACAAGGAAGAGCATATTCTGTGCGTTCTCGAGAAATAGACTGTAATTTACGTCGTTGATATAGCAGTGATGGAAGTGGCAACGCGAAATGATATTACACTTCACCAGCCCAAGGTACCGATTTGGCGATTTCTAAATAATTTCTGTTTTTCAAGCAAATGACAGACCTCGCGTCAGGAAATTACGCTCGATCCCTCGCGTGTGACAAACACACGTTATTAAAGCCCGCGAATTGAATCATCGTGAAAGTCGTCAATAAAACCGGTTCATATGGCTATATCCTTAGAAAATTCCCAGCTTAGAAAATATCTATAAGTGAGTACTAATGTCAAACATCTCGCGCAGATTTTCTCGATTCCGCGAATCTTTTCCGGCTCGCGTTTTCTCCGCGCGGGAATTATGTATACGGCTAACCGCGAGTGAGTGAGAGAGAGAGAGAGAGAGAGAGAGGGACGAACTTGCTTTATAATTCGTCACCTATCTGGCTTCTACATCTGTGAGTATAAGAGACCTATTCGCGCGAAATGACGCATTCGGTTTTCTAAAAGAAAGTCAGAAAAGAAAGTGGATGTCTTTAATTTTTCGATGTGATTAGAGGTATCCGCGACGCCGGCCATGTGCTCTTCTGCGCACGACACATGAGAGAGAGAGAAGAGATCCGCGAGAAGGAAGTTTGTCCACTTTATTTGCGCGGAGTGATTAATTTCGAAGGAATCCCCGAGAGGCTGAAGCGTTTTATGGGTTTGTGCATCGCTCGAGGAATCGCGGATTTTTTTTTTGTGTCTCTTGGGTCGAAAGTTGATGAGAGAACGGTTCGAGGAAATTGTTGTTTAAGAGGGAACGATCACTTATTATAAACTATTTAATTCGACCAGTTACGTAATCTTATGAGAAGATGGTGGATATTTCAAGTGGGATAAGACACAAAATGAATTTTTATTTTATTTTAGTAATAGAAACTCATAAGTACGATTGTGTTTCCGTGTATTGTTGACCTATTTAAGAGAAAGGTTTAACAGAGATATTGCAGCAGCCTTCGAAGTTCAAGGGGCTGACCGATCCTTGGACTTTTCTGATGCTTCACCCATTGGTTTTATCTTAAAACTATATAAAAATCGTTTAATTATAGTTTATTTCGCATTTATGCCACGAATCTTAATTAAAAACTTCGTAATTAACTGTAAACATATCTTTATTCTGGCTTTCCGACTGCATTAACTTCTAGAGTGTAATGAAGAAATGTCTTGTTTAAAAGTCCAATGTTTGTTTGAAAATTACTTCCCCTGTGTCATTTTATATTATTCGTTTACTCATGATTATTTTTATTGTTTGTTTCAGGTAAGCATTATTGTCAGCCACGTCAGTTGCTTATGCGGGCTGAATTAACAGTAAATTAACTTTAAATAGTCGCGCATAAACTCGCTGAAGTATATTGTAAATATCCGAATAATTGCAACAGCACGTGGGACTCGTATATACGCAATGTTTATGCAAATGTTTGCAGCGCGTAAGTGGTATACATAATCTTGGCTCGGAATTACGCAATCATTTGGAGAATCTACGAATGCGAGCATTATATGGAAAAACCACTGACCGCTCATAAACGTGTTTCTCCGGGAAAGGCGATCGATCGTTACGCATTCGTGTGTATACAGACACAGACAAACATGCGCGCTGTCGCTGGACACCTTTCGCCTAGTTTTACGAACTTCTCAGTGCGTTGATTCTTTCATTTTCTCAAGAGGTTCTTGGACTGTATCTGCTTCTTGGGCACGTCCAACGCTCTGTAGGCTACTTTCGATCATTAGCTGTGTCTGGGATACGAAGCCACCGCGATCAGAGCCAGATGTTTCTAAATCACCTGTATTTCCGTTTATAGTATTTCCCGTTTTATCATGCAAACTCGGTGTTTTGATATCAAATTGCTATTAGGATTAGTCCGAGGAAAAACAGCGCAAGAAAAGTTTTGTAATTTTGTTTGATTACTACTGTTTGTACATGCGTTTATAGAAATTAAATTTTTTATCTTTTTGATTTATCATGATGTGAAATATTGTGATCTCGTTGTAATAATGTTGCTCATTTAATGGAGCGTTAGAAATCACGAATTTTAAGTTACTTTCATTGATACAATGCATTGCAGTCGTAAAAATTGAATCCAAAATGTAACTGTAAAGCATCGCACTTTTAAAGATTTCAATTCTATATCCACAAAAGTATTTGAAAATGCATTTTTTCATTTTATATAGTAATAGCTATTAAAATTGCTGAACAGGCGGTCAGTGAATTTGACCCATCGCGTCTGCGTAAATGTGCTAGTATTCGATCAGAAATCGAATGCCTTCACCCTAACAGTAACGCCATAATGGAACGGACGTCCTAGAAATGAGAGTCGGAAGCCTGAGGAAAAAATAGTCTTTTGCGGCTAAACGGATAGGAAAAATGACGAAAAACCGGTAGTAGGTTTCCCGTAGTTGTGGAAAAGACGTATAGAAGAGGAGCTGTGTAGCCCGGAGAGCAGCAGTACTCGCGTCAGAGGCTTGTCCACGGGAGACAAATCGGGTGGGAAAAGAGAAAGCGGGTCGAAGAGCTGTGCTGCGGGATACGGCGACAAGCAGCAGTGGCTGGCATGATGCTGTTCCTGTTGATTCAGAGTCACTTATTCGTCGTCTACTTTGCGATGGCTCATGTTTTCTTTTACGCTTTGAGAGAATAATGCCTTCTTTTAATCGCCATCAATTCATTAGCGATTGTCGCATTTCATGTTAGTGACGCTTGTCTCGTCAAGTATGTTTTGTATTATAATTAGTTTTAGTGATATCACGAATTTCTGGAGCTAATCAAGTTAATTATTACTGAGTAATATTCATTTTGCAATTAACAGCATTTGGTTGCACTGTTTATTATGAATTTTGTTTGGTTTACACAATGTCTGCAGCATCACTTTATTGCATGTTGCCCAATAATTTAATTAATTCATAATTTTCTACAACAGGAGTATTTTTTTTTTTTTTTACATGGCATTTGGAACTCGAAAGTTCATCGCCTCATCTACGCAAGCCTTCCACGCTGCCCTATCTTGTGTCAACCCCACCCAAGATGCACCTCTCCGATCGACACCCACCCGTCCTATTTCTACTAGATCCGCTTTTACGTTGTCCTCCCATCTACGTCTAGGTCTACCTAGAGGTCACGTTACCATCGGCCTGCCCTTCATGACACGCGCTGCCGTACGGTCGTCTCCCATTCTCGCTACGTGCCCTGCCCATCCCAATCTGCGCGATTTTATTATTCTGTTAATATTTGGTGACGCGTACAGATTGTGTAACTCATCATTGTGTAGTCTCCTCCATTCCCCGGTTTCCTCATCTTTCTGCGGCCCGTATATTTTTCGCAAGACTTTATTTTCAAATACCCTAAAACGGTTGTCCGCCTGCTTAGTGAGGGCCCACGTTTCGCACCCGTACAGAACCACCGGCAGTATTATTGTCCTGTATATTCTTATTTTAACGTTTTTAGACAACAGCCTCGACTTAAGTAAATTACTCACGGCGTAGAAGCAAGCATTACCCGAATGGAGTCTCTTATTTATTTCGACATTAATCTCGTTTCTATCATTTATGGTCGTACCCAGATACCTGAATTCGCTAACCTTTTCAAAAGTAAAATTCCCAACTCTGAGATCTTCCTCCCCTCTGCAGATCCCTAGCTTATCCACAATCATGTACTTTGTTTTTTATTCACTCACTTCTAACCCTGTATACTCCACCGCTTTTATGAGGATTTCCGCGTTTCTTGCTACCGTTTCCCTACAATCCCCCAGTATATCCAAATCATCTGCGTAGCCTAGTATCTGCGTTGTTCCATTAAGCGTTGCGCCCATCTGGCTAACCTGCATTTTTCTAACGGCATATTCTAACGTTAAGTTGAACAGCACCGTAGAGAGTCCATCCCCTTGTTTTAAACCATCGCGTATCATGAAGGGTTCTGATACATTACCGCCTACTCGGACCTTTCCCGTACTTCCGTTCAGACATATTTGAATTAATCTCACGAGTTTTTTCGGTACACCGAGAAGTACTAGAATTTGATACATTTTGCTTCGCTTAATAAAGTCGTACGCTTTTTTAAAATCTATAGATAGTTGGTGTATGGTTTCGCAAAATTCCCACTTTTTCTCTAACAACTGTCTTATGGTAAACATTTGATCGCTCGTCGATCTGTTGCACCGAAATCCGCACTGATAATCTCCTACTATATCTTCCGCGAATGGAGTGAGTCTAGCTTGTATTACGTTTGACAGAACTTTGTAGCACGTTGCTAAAAGTGAAATACCCCTATAGTTATTGCAGTCTGTCTTATCCCCCTTTTTAAAAATCGGTATAATGATAGATTCCTTCCAATTTTCGGGTATTGTTTCATTTTTCCAGATGGCACATACTAGTTTATAGATTTTGAAAGTGAGCTCGACGCCCCCATATTTGAGTAACTCAGCTGGTATAGAGTCATTTCCCGCGGCTTTGTTGTTTTTTAGTTTTTTAATCGCGGCCTCTACTTCTTGGTAGCTCGGTTCCTCCACGTGGGGTTCAGCAGTGTGAATTTCGTCCCCTAATTCTTCGCTATTTTCGTGCACGTTTAATAATTTATCGAAATAATTTTTCCACAGCGACAGTAATTCGTTGTCATTTGTTACGAGGTCCCCGTTTTCGTCCTTCATCAATTGCGCTCTACTCCTAAAACCCTTTCTGATGGCGTTAATCCCTCTGTACATTTCGCGGGGGTTATTTTCCTTACTGTTAGTTTCTATTCTCCTAATAAGATTCTTTTGATACTCCCGCTTCTTATTTCTGTAGATCGCGCTCGTCCGTTTCCTTACGTTAGAATACTCTTCTACGGTCCTATCGCTTCTATTTTGTAAGCTATCTAATTTAGCCTTTTTTGCGCCTTTCAAACCAGAGTTCGCACTCTTCGTCAAACCATGGTTTGCTCTTTGGCTTTTTCTTTTTACCCAGTACTTTGTTCGCGGCCTCTTTTATCGTTTTTTCGATGTCCCCCCATAAGCTATTCGGTTCGTCATTCCCCTCCGGCGATGTGTTTGCTTCAAGTGCCTGAAACCTGTTATTAATTTCTATCTGGTACCTAATTCGCTCTGTTCTATCTCGTAGTTTCTCAATATCGAAGCTTTCTACCTTGTTTGCTCGCTTACTATTTTGATTCGCTACTAGTCTAGCTCTTAATTTGGCTACTACTAGGAAGTGGTCCGAGTCGCTATCTGCCCCTCTGTAAGCCCTTACGTCAAGAACATTAGTATGACGTCTTTTTTCAATGAGGAAATGATCAATTTGGTTCTGTGTGGCCCCGTCCGGCGATGTCCACGTTGCCTTGTGTATGTTCTTGTGCTTAAAACACGTAGTTTTGATTATAAGATCTTTTGCCGCCGCGAAATTTATGACCCTAATACCGTTATCATTGCTGGCTTCGTGCAGGCTTTCCTTACCTATAGTAGGCCTAAACATTTCCTCCCTACCTATTTTAGCATTGAAATGGCCTAATACTATTCTTGTGTCGTAAGACGCGAACTGGTCGATTACCTGCTCTAAAGTTTCGTAATAGAGATCCTTAGCTTCTTCTTCTTTGTCCTCCGTAGGACAGTGTACATTAATAACTACATATCTATACCATTCACCTTCGATAATGATGTACGAGAGCCTATCATTGACGGATTTGAAACTTTTAACCGAATGTATGATGCTTTTGCTTACGAGAAATCCGGTGCCTAGAGATCCCCCACTCCCGGCCCCATACAGGTACGTGAAGTTACCCGATGCTAGTACTCCGCCATCTGGCCACCGCGATTCCTGTATTGCTACCAAATCTAGATTGTACCTATCAGCTTCCTTTACGAGTTCTTTAAACGCACCTGCTCTGTATAGACTGCGAACATTCCAAGTTCCGACCCTTAAGTCCCTTTTGGTTCGGATTTGATTTTTTTGAGCCATGATGTTATGTTAAACCCGCGCGCTTCGGATCCTGTTCCGATCGCAGGTGAGTCCACCGTTCTAGAGGTGATAACCCCCATACCTCTCTAGAACTAAGTATGAGAGCTTTCCGACTTTGACGAGGACAATGTCAATTCGTCGTCAGACACACTACGGTTTCATTCTCGCATCCTAACGCCCCCCTGCAAGGCAGCGCACCTTCGCTGGCATCGTTACCGCGTAAGACCAGGTGACGAATCATTCTACACATCCCCTTTCGGGGCAGTTGTCATCGCTCCCGCATCCTCCTCGGCAGCAGGATTTTGGCCCATTTTTGTAATGTGTGATGAAAGAGATAGATTGAGAGATAAGAGATAATGTGAAGTGTTTTTGTTGTTGTGGTGCTTGCGTAGTGTTTCTAGATGAATGCGTTCGACAGTGTGGGCTCATCACACCCACGCCTGTTCCTATCGGCTGTCCGCGGCTGCTTATTCAATTTATTCGCAGCTAACCTCTTTCTCAGGGGCTGTTCCTCTATCCGCAACCTAAGGACGCGCTGTGTAGTGGTGATAGGCACCCACCCGTCCGATCTGGACGACAACGCCCAAGACCCGCTTAGGGTAGCGGCATTGTAACAGACAACAGGAGTATACTGAAGTTTAATATAGATCAATAGAAAATATTTCTTTTTTGCGATCGTAAATTGTTTTAAGTAATCTCACTAAAGTTAGCAGTTTTATCCTTTTTGTCAAGAAAGCTTTTTTCCCGTAAACTAAAAACTGTCAGAAAAAGTGGACTCGTTTCACCGTTAGTCACCTTGTTTCTTATACTTCTAATTCAAATGGTCTGAAGCACAGATACAGAAACTCCAACAGAACAATCTTTACTGATTATCTATGTACTTGCAACACTATTGTTTATCGCTGGCCTTCAGTTCGCTACAGATTTTATTTCTATCTTTGTTTAAGAAACAACTAACCCTAATATTATATGTATATCTAGTATTGTCACAGGCGCTTGCCGGATTCTAATCTAAAAGAACAATAAACGATAAGCTCTTTTCGAAACTTAAATGGACGTGATTCTTCTTTTTTCGTTTTTTAAATATTCTTATCAAAAGCTTTTTTGAATGTTACACACAATTAGGAAATGTTATTAATAATATGATGTTCAAAGAAGTAAAATAGGTAAAGAAGAACAAATAGACAAAAACTCTGTACTAGAAGGTTAACCGTATATTTTTCAGAGGTGAACTGTTTTATTTCTTTACGCTCCTATAACAAGATTTAAAAAAAATCGTTTCTTTGAAAAAACAACGCATAAGATAAATGCATAAGTCCATTTTTATAGTGGGCATTTTTGTAATCGATTAGAGATTATGCTTACTTTTCAAATACTTGTCTGTTTGGACTTCATTTACAAAGTTAACAATTAGTATGAAATATACAGGTCTTTTAATAGCGCAATATCAGAATTAATTATTAACAGTTTAAGGATTTTCACTTTACATCGTAATAAACTACGTAACCTCACGATCAATAGATGCTGAAATCGATAGTTGTATATAGGCTCTAAATGGTTACAAATGGTTTAACGTCATAAATTTACATTACGCTTGTAATATACTGGCTATAGAATTAAAAATGCAACCGACCTATATCTGAATGAATACACAGATCATAAAAGCATATCATTTCGCCGAAACCTCTCTCAATACAACAGCACGTACCTTTTAACAGAAACCCACTCCAAGCAGGAAAAATAAATACACCATCAAGCACATTTTTCGAATCACGAGCTTTCCGTGTTTTCCAAACTATTCATCCGTGTGCAGGTCGTTGTTTATAACGTAGGAGGGATAAAAGCTTTGAAAAGAATCACCAGAGGAGCGCACTACGCGATTCAGGCCGCATAATACGTCCTTGGGCAGGGCGGCAGCAGCAGTAGCAGCGCCCACATACACCATGCATATTCTCGGAAGTTCCGCTGAGAGAAATGAGAAGAGTGAGGGAGAAGAGAGAGAGAGAGGGGGGGGGGTAGGGCAAGAGCGAAGGTACGGCCTTGAGCTAGAGCCGAGCGAAGGATGAAAGCTGCAGAAGCGCGCGCTGTGCGGAGAGCTGCTCTCATTGATTACTGCGCGGAACATACGTGAACCAGGGACGAAAATTGCGTCACACAATCATTGTGCCAGCGTTGCTGTCTTCGCTTTATATGCCAGAGCCGCGCTAGTCGTCAAGCGAGCCGCAAACTTGTCACCACCCCTACTTCCCCCTCCGACTATAAGCCGGGCGTTCGCATCGATTATCCTTGCATCTCGGCACTATTCCGAGGCTCTTTATCATTCATCGCTTATCTTCTCGAGAGCCGCTGTTGCTGCTCGGCTTTTCTGGCTGCATACGTGCGTGTAAATGGAAGTTCGATCGCTGGCGTCGATAAATGGTCTTAGGTAGGGGAAATGTGATCGTTATGCATTCAGTTGCGGACGGTATAGATCTTAAGGCTGCGATTGGTAATGTTTTTTCTTCGATTCACCTCTCGTGAATCGGATTTTAATGAGGGCTCTGTTTTTGGGGAACAAGCTTTTTTCAAATAATGACCAGGTCAGGAATATATGTAGGTGTATGGGCAGTGAAACCAGACGAGTACGGCAAGACATCGAACTTTTGATCAGGTTTTAATTATACGGAATGAGTACAGGAATTTTTTTCATGATTAAAACTTAGGTTGTAATACAATTTCTCTGTCCATACATCAATACGGGAGCGTTGGTTTCATTAATGAAATGGTCTATCGCTAACGCTGCACAAGATTATTCTTTGCTCTTTATTATGAAACCGTACTATAGAGCCCGCGCTATTTTAAGTCGTATACCATAATGAAACAGCAATTCATCAATCGATAAACCCTCTGCACATACATTCCCTCCGTCCGCATTTATTTTGCATTACGCTCATTTATTTTCTTCCCTCGTAGCTTCGTGTTTGTTTTCATTTTTATTTCTCGTTTTCTGCGGTGCGACATGCAAGCCAAGTCAGCGGCATAAATCTTACTGCGTCGCGTCTGCCGCAGGTGTTGCGCCTTTTTCACTGGGTGTAATCGTGAAACGCGGAGAAGCCCCATTCTTAACGCGATTAAAATGGTAAATCATTACTGATAGGCAAAGATGAGTGATTAATGGCATATTCCAAAGGCCTTCTTCTGCGTTATAGAGTTGTATATTATGCGCAGACAAAATTGTAAATTATGATACGTATTTGAACACGCAAATTTTCATAGGATAATGAGAGGAGCAAGGACGAGCGATAAATATTGATTTTGAAAACGTCGGACATATAATTTCCCCTTTACTCTTAAGTAGTTCCTGCAGTTGCATAGAAAAAAAGCTTCTCGACTGTTCTTAATTGCATATCCACTCGCACACATCCGGACAGTAAATTCTAGCGTAATAATCGTGATTGTCAAAGCAGCGATTAGCCGAGGAAGTGGCGCAGTTTAGGAACGGGAGAAAAACGGAGGCGCAGAGAGAGAGAGAGAGAGAGAGGAAGATAGGAAGAATGGAAAATCCGTTTCCGTCGTCGTCCATAAACTCCGAGAACGCTATATACTTATACGTGCATCAGCTCTCGAGGTTATATGCGCAACTCGGGATCGCGATGCCTCCCAGATCTCACGTTCTACTAGCCTCTTCTTTATGCGTTATATAAAAGCTCTGTACGTAAAAAGACGTTTATTCAGAGCTTAATTCTCCTCTCCATTTTTTTCTGCTCTTTGCATGTGCGCGCATATAACTTTCGTGAGTAGACTTCGTAGTAAATTTCTGCTTCCATGCGGGCAACAAAATTATTCATTTAATAAGTGTTACTACACATCCATGCGGATATTTTTCTCTGAAATACTACCCTCTGATTTTTTTTAATCACGATCTTACGTCAAAACTCACGCTACACATTTTTTGAAAGCCGAAACGATCAGAAAAAAAAAATTTAATTAAGTTACGTGAGCCCATGTGTACCACGGCCGGCTCTTTATAGCGCGGATATCAGGTATAAAGTCTTTGTTTACGTTATATCAGAGCTCCTAAAATAAACGTCCAAGGAGCTGGCACGCGCACCTGCTTGAAGAATTTATTCTCAGTACGCCGGACGAATACCCGCAAATGAGAAAAAATGACTCGGCGAAAAAGAAGTCTAGACGCACCGGCCCGCAGAAACAGCACTTTTCCCCTCGTTTTAAGAGCGTACAAACAAGACTTCTTTCTTTCTTATTATCGGTCCAGCCGAACTCCCGAACCCTGTCCCGTGTGTGACCTTAGCCCTTTCGTAAATTATTCAAGTCAGCTTTGCGTCACTTGCTCGGATGCGTGGAATTTTTCCGTAGCTTTTCGAGGTGGATATCGGCTTTTCGGTACGAGTAACTGAGAAGGCTCGAGTTGAGGGCCCTCAAATTTTCTGGATGTATCCTTATGTGCACGCTGGGGAGCAATAAACAAACGTTTTCATTACGATTATGTAATCCAGCGGCTTTAATCCAAAAATGATGGATGATTTGGCGTGTTCTTGCGAAAATGAAAATATGAAGCGATAATTTTATTACAGTTCATTTAACAAATAACTAATCCTATTTTAGCCAAGCTGAGTAATTGTTGTAACAATAATAGCATAGATTCATCTACTTTTGTTTTGCATAATAATTTAATATCCATATTTTTTTATCTCCAGTATTATTGTGAATCCGGGGGATTTAACAAGGTTATTCTTTTACTTATCTATTTTTTTCATCCTTTCCGAAAGAAAAGAATGCATTATTTTTTTACGTAAGTAAATAAAAAACAGAATCGTTTTGTTTGGACAGAATGTCTAGTACAAAAAAATTGATTTTTCAAAACTTTTCTGTAGGTTACTTATTTCAATAGTGCAAAAATTATCAAAATTATCGAAACAGATTTACCCACATATACAAACTATATACTCGTGTGTATGTAGAAGAGGTGAGTCAAGTTACTTATACGAATAGAAAGTCGAGATCTCGATCGAACGAGTATACATGTATAGCTGACCAAAACAAAAACATAAATCTCACCAAAACGAGTAATAAAGTGAATTTCTTCCATTGGAGCCGGCGTGCGAACGCTCGCGCGCGTGTCGAAAAAAATTTTAATCGGAATAAATTTTTCCTTGTACAGTCGTGCGTAAATTTTATCGATTTCTAATCATGTTTTATACACGATCACCTTTCAAAGACGGAATAAAGGTAAGAGATTCTTTTTTTTTTGCAAAAAACGCGTAACCTCCAACCAAACGGGCGCATATCCGGCAGCCTCGGGTATGAATTTAACGTCTCAATGAAGAAAGTTTGTCGAGCAACGCGTTAATCAAGTCATCCCGTTTGCTCCGCGATCTCCATCCTTTTTTTCCTCTCTCGTTCGCGCGATAGATAAGAGTATAGCCCCCAGTAGGAACTCTCTCGGGCACGCGCGCTGCTATCTCCAGAAATCGAAAAATTCCGATTTACAGCGGAGTTAAGCGCGCTGGCCAGGACTTTCTTTGCAGCTGCTGCTATACGACACGGCTAATTTGCTCTCCTGCTAGAGAAACATCGAAAGAGAAAAGAGAGGCAGAGAGATAGAGAGAGAGAGAGAGAGAGAGAGAGAGAGAGAGAGAGAGAGAAGCCGAGAAGAATTTTATCGTCCCAAATGCTAATTAAGGCGAAAGTTAGCACGCGCGCGTGGCGGCATTGAACTTGCATTTATCGCGGCCTTGCTTATACCTACCTCTGGCTATGTGTGTATACATACACATATAACACAGGAGTCGCACAGCTTCGGCATCGTAACGGTGAATTCCGTTCAGTGGGCGACCCGATCTCTCGTAACATTATCCCAGTTGCGCGCCTCGGTGAAATCGTCTCTCTGTTTCTGTTTCTCTCTCTCGATTTCTGCGAGAGCTAACTCTAGCTTCCTCTCTTATAATATGCTCCACCGCGGCCGTGGTGAGATTATTCATTCAGTGAAATTAATCGACGACGCGATTATTCGCGAACCGAAGAGCGTCGTTAGTCTCTCCCGATGTGACGGTCGAGAGAGAGAGAGAGAGAGAGAGAGAGAGAGAGAGAGAGAGAGAGAGAAGTTCTGACGAGGTGGAATTTTTGTGGACAAGGCCGGCCTTGTGCGGCCGAGAATGAAAAATCGCATTGCTGAGAAATAGGTCAATTATGCCCGCAGTTGAAAACTTTTTTTTTTCATTTTTCCAGTTAGTTTCTAATTGGTAATTTTCGGTACGTAGTTCAGTTTTGTTTTAATTTTGTTTCACAGTGATTTCGTTCTAAGTACCGTTAACCGCATATAACTTTAAAATTTTCATTGAAAATTTGTTTATTGCGTAAAACGCTTGTGTATACAAACAAACTTTATGTTCGTTGGTTCAAGTTGAAAATCAAAATAAATTGTCGTACGTCGGGTTTATCACAAGAGCTACGTGCACGCTTGACTTATTTTCATAACGTGTTAGGGCTATAGAAAGTCATGAACGTAGTTTGATGCATTAAATTCTTCTGACTCAATCGTTCCTGTCACGGTGCCGTTAATAATACTTATTACCCTTTACTTGTATCATATATTGATCCGACAGCTTCTACTCGCTTCGCTTCATCGATTAATAAATTTTATATGGTTCAATAAACAGAAGACGTACACCTTTTCATAGAAAATTGTCAATAACGCCTAATAATCAAATTGTCTATGTTCGCTGTAGGAAATTAAGAATAAGTGACACCATTTTTTTTCTCAATCACGGCGTAGTTTTCTCTATTTATTATACAAAGCAAATTGATAAGTTAAGTCAATCGAATGAAGGTCGAGGTGAATACTTTAATGCCTCCGTCGATGCACGTATTAATGAATTAAATAGAAAATCATCAAAAATATCCTTCAATTATTCTGACACACGTCGAGCGCAAAAACGGGAAAAGCTTTGCGTGTGCGCAAAAGTGACGGTAGCGATTATTTCACTGAAGCGATTATGTTTCTCGAATGCATATCTCTACCTATATGCGTGTAAAAAATGCATCGAAGCGTCGAGGCGCGCGTGCGACCTAGTCGGCGAATTAATTATTCCCTTCGGTTTTATACTTTCGTGCGCATCGCTGCGATTCAATTAGCGTATAATATTTGCTTTTCACTATTAATCATTTAGAGCATGACGGGAAATAGTTTATTATCTCTCATTAACATGTACGAAACTTCTAGTTGTTAAACATTATAGATAATTTCGCCGCTCGCAAAAAAGTTTTTTAAGATGGTATCGAATTTATAAAGCTTTGTTTTTGATTTATTCATTATATACCGAGCGCGTAATATAAGTTTACGCGTAAGCATAATGATCCTTGTTTACAATGTTTCAATTTTGAGTTTTCTGGGAGTTTTCGAGTGGAAAGCATCGGTCCATAAACTTGCGAGTTTTGTATAGCAAAAAAGACCTGACGCGTAAACTACATAGTAAAAGTTATGCAGAATTGCATTTCGAAATTACCTTGTCCAATAAATAACCGCGCGATTCTTCGTATAGAATAAATTATCCACTGACGAGACTTTAACCATGTAAGATCTCGCGAG
Organism: Nasonia vitripennis; assembly: GCF_009193385.2. Lineage (NCBI taxonomy): Eukaryota > Metazoa > Arthropoda > Insecta > Hymenoptera > Pteromalidae > Nasonia > Nasonia vitripennis. Next base: position 3,112,118 of record NW_022279623.1, on the reverse strand, counting down.
TAACTGAAAAGTCATGTCCGCAAAGTTTTTACATTACACAATTTAAATATTCATCGTGTGTAAAATATTGGTAAAATAACACGTTCAGAAAAATCGATGACCGCGATAAAAAAATTCATTTGATAAATTTAGCAGCGTTATATTATTACAATATTATGAAATCTCAAGATCCGCTGAAATAAAAAGCGAGATTCACTTTTATCCGCATAAATTATCGTCGAGCAAAAAGGAGCGAAATCGACACAAGTGCATTTGTATTTCTCGCAGCGAAAAGCGCGCGTTATATCAACGTAATATTTCTTATTGAAAATCCTCCCAAGAGTCTCGTGCGATTTCCTTCCGCGAAAGTATCGCGTAGACGCGCTTTAGAGAGCGACGTGCAGGCTTTTGCTCACGGGCGACGACGACTTCTGATGCGCCTCTCTTCTCTCGCAGCTCTTCCCGTGCGCAAACGACTCCCGTCATTATAAAACGCCATTGTTTATCGTTAATTATGAAGGGGCGATTGCGTATGCGCTACTCGCAGAGAAATAGTTCATTATACTCGTGGCGTCATTACCTTCTCCCGTGTGCTCTTTATATAGACAGAAATTTTAGTTTTCTCGCGCAAGGTTAGCTCGGGATGTTGTTGCCGTTTCCTTAATGAACGTTCTTAATTTGGGAAACGCTATTCCTCTCGTTTTTGGCTTAATTGGGAATATTATATAATGAACTATTATTAGTAACTCGGTGCGTTTGGTATGTTTCAACTTTGAACTGCGAGAAAAATGATGGAAAATGACAAGATGATTTGTACGAAAACTATGGTTTATTAGTATAAAACATTTTCAAAAGCAATGCAAGAAGCTTGATACGCATTCGCAAAAATTTTGCTTCAAGGATATGTAAAACTTGGGAAACTCATAAAGAACATTTTCATATCGTTGAAATCTACGACTGCTGTAAGCGCGCAACATCGACGAATCACAGTCCGACTTATATTCGCAACACACATAGGCAAATACGAGACTGTTGGCATATCACGCGGATTCGCGATGCAGCGCCGCTCTCATATAGCGAATTCAATTCGCTCGTCTCCCTCTCTCGACAAAACGGATATCTCGCAGCGATTGCGTTTTATGGAAAAATAACGCGGAATTGCCAGTACCGTTGCGCCGCGCGGCCGCCGGACACTTAACGAGCGTAATCGCTCTTTCTCTACCCTGATGCAAGACGCGCCGCCGTCGCCGCCGTTGCGCCGCTCGCGGAAAACTTTCAATTTGCAATGTGGCAATACCGCGTGTACTTACTGCCTACCTACGCAGTTCAGTGCGCAGCCTGGGTAATCGATGTCGTCGCGTATTGTATACGTCTATACAGTTACACGTCGTCGTGTTTTCCTATCAAGGATTCTCGGCTTTTCCCTGTACGCGACAGCTCTAACCGAGCGAACGCGGGAATTCCACGAAGGTTCTATTTGCCAGTCGAAATTGCATTTTTATTGAAGCCGGGCTCGTCGTTATGAGATTTTATGGCCAATGATTTATTCGCTAATTTTATTTCGCTCTTGATTATTGCTCCGCGTGTAGCGTCGATTTTGTTTCGATTTCGAGCATGTGTGCGTACACGTTGTATTGATCAAGTATATTGCACATTGGAATCTAATTTACTTGACAATTCGATGCGGTTAAGCGCGGAAACAAAGAAATCGAAATTGCAGAAATTCCGAAACTAATTACACGAACATGGCGTTGAACGAAAAAGCACTCGTTCGTTGGCATTCCGATTAGTGCGAGGCGATTAAACGCGACCAGCAATTTTCCATCCTCAAAGTTATGCAAGAGTCTCCATGGTATACGAGTGTCATCGAACTCCAATGCAAAATATATCATCCTAATTCTGATTCTATACTCTAAAAAGGTTCTGATAGTATCAGAACACCAGCGGGGTCCTGGACCTTTTCAAACAAAAATTTTAAGCTTAGGTATGTACCACTGGAAAATTAATCAAGCAAGATATGGTACGAGTTCAATTTAATAAACCTAATTTTGATTTGGGTGTACGGACCGTAACAGGATCAAAACAAAGATGATAATTTGGACTTGCCGCACCGCTTGAGCTCTCTCTGTCTTTGACTAACCAAGATAAGACATAACTGCCTTTTGTCGGGGCTGTGCTCATGCCATAACTGCCTAACGTTATATCACATTAATTAATTTATTATTACTCGCCCATTATTACCGTCCACTTTTTACCATCTCACATTCAAATATCCATACATATTCATCAGACCACAAAGTAAGAATAATATTTAATTATAGTTTTCACAATCGACACAAAGCCGCACGCAACTCCTGCATATTTATGGATTGTTCAAGATCAGCGTCAAACTACAGACAGACCGCTCCGCTGAAAGTGAAATGAGTGTCTTACACGCATAATAACGAGCGCGCCGAATGTTCCATGCGGCCTTTCGTATGTATATAGGCACAACCCAGCCGCAGAATTGCGAGCGCGTGTATCTGGTTTCTTTCGAAAGCTCACGAAAGAAAGGTATAGAATCCTGAGAACGATGATGTCGAGCCTATATGCGTATATAGCCAAAGCCTCGGAGATTGACACCACACATACGCCGTGTAACGCCGCACACAGCCGCGGCACAAACTCGCCGTATACAAGAATTATCCCTTACGCAGTGAAAGTTGATTTAGCAAAATCTCGTTTATCTCCTCTCTCTCCTCTCTCTCTCTCTCTCTCTCTCTCTCTCTCTCTCTCTCTCTCTCTCCCTCTCCTCTCTCTCTCTCTCTCTCTCTCTCTCCTCTCTCTCTCTCTCTCTCACTCGCGTTTTCATTATCTCTCTCGCGGCTATAAGCACGATCCTTGTCTTTTTTCCCACTGTACACACGTGTGTGCGCCATACGATCGTTACATAAGTCTCTCCCGTGTGTGTATGTGCGCAGGGATAACGAAAAATCTTGGCGGCGCGGCACCTTGCGTAAGTCGTTCGCGCATGCCGAGGTGGTCTCTGAAATGTCATTCCCCGATCGGATCGACCGCTGACCCCCGGCTCTCGCCTGGAACTAACGCGCACGCCGAGAATATTTTCAAGAGGTGCTTTCAATAAGTGGCCGTAAACCCTCGACGATCATAAGCCTCTTGACGCGTCGCGTTGCCGTTTTCACCGTTACTCAACGTTGCGAAATTACGTTGTTTTTTTTGCAGCAGACGTGTAGGATTATAGGACGAGATGAATAGTTTTCACGCTGTATTGTTCGGTGCAGAGATTGTGAAAAAGTGCGCTGCTTGACAGATTTGTGAGATAAGATCGCGCGGTGTGTTCAGTGGTAACAGACGAGATTGCTCGGACGAGCATTTCATAATTAAAGATCTTCGGATTTTTCGCATCGCACTTTTTTAAGCTTTGAAGGCCGCGTATTTCCACTCATCGTGCGCTTTGCTATTCCCGAGCCGAGTGTACTGTTGGAGGAAAACAACGATCCCGCGGGAAAATATGCCCCTTTAAAAATCAGCAACAAGGTCGTCGTGATTTTGCCACGCGCGTAATGCATGAAATACAAGTGTTTCTCTCGAATCAATGAGAATTTAAATTTCACATACGCAGCGGGTAAAAAAGGAATTCGATTTTCAGACAATTTTTTTGATTTTACATTTGAGATAACGTTAAATTAACGTCTCTCTGTTGAACTTTGAGAGTAAATACAAAATGCTACTGGGTAAACAATCATCATGCACAAACCTGTTTATTCGGTAATGAGAAGTATACACGTGGACGAACTTTACACTAAACATGTCTCTTTACACGCGAACTAATTCGTGAGGTGTATGAACTCTAATAATAAAAGAAGTAAACTCAGCCACGCACGTGACGTTTCAGTATCTATACATGTATACTATAAATGCTGCTTTTAAGAATGGATAAAAAATATACGAGGCTATCAATGCGTTTAGCAGGGAAAAAGCGCGCATAAGCCGATCGTGTGAAACGCTACCTCGATGCAAAAAGTTATTCAACTTTCATACATCCGTAATCATTAACGATATAATGGTATACACGTGCGAGGTATTCGATTGCATTTTTATAATAAAATAGTGATGGGTTACGCATGTTTAATTGCCGTATACTGTACGTTACGTAATGATTCGAGTGAGATGATGGCTTTGTCGTAAATTAACAACAAAAGATACTTTCAAAGATTATATTATTCTTACTGCAGAAGAAGAATTTATCTTCTCCTCGATAAACAATCTTTGTACACGCTTTTGATTCGTATGAATTCATAATAACAATGATCGTAATCGACTATAAAGACATCGTCGCGGTTGCTCGTAAAAGGCGTTTTCAAAAACTAAACGTACCGAGGCAAAGACACAACGCTGAAGTAATCTCGACCGCTGCAAACTTCTCAGAAACGCGGAGCAATCAATCCTCGTTACATATTCGGTCGAACAATTAAAATCGCGTTAAAAAGCACATAGACGCAATAAAACCCCATAAAGGCGACGGCGAAAGCAATATAGCGCGGCGAGCAGTAGCGCAAAGCAATCGTAAAGTCTCGAAAGGAGAAATCTCAACGAGCTATAATACAGCCGTTCCCGCGATCCCACATGGAACCGCAGAGCGATACATATACCCGCGCGTGTATAACGTAAAATTTTCGGCCGCGTTAATTCTCGTGCGTAGAAAGAAAAACTTCGTCTCTCTCAGGCACGCGCAAGAAAACTGGTTGCACCGCCGCAAGAGAGCCAGTCTCATTCTCTCTTGAAATGCAGAAAATAGTTACAGTCGTGTGTCGCGCGCGCGTTTACACACCTGTCCCAGCGTAACATCGTTCGCCTCGCTCGCGTAAGGATATATTATATACTCGCAGCAACAACCTGTCGCAGGGTAATATAGGTATACGTTGTATATGTGCGTGAAAAAAAAATTACTTGTCCGCGCGCAGCTTTTGTTGCCTATATACACTGAGAGCATTTCCTCGTACGTCGTCGTTGCAAAGAAGCTTTGCTGCGTCGAAGACGCGTGAGTGCGATATGACACTTCTCTCAAAGCGAGAACCTCTACAGGTCGACGAGTTCTTTATGGTTTTCACTTTTGAGACAGACGGAGAGGGTATATTGCTGCGTGCTACTGCAGAAAAGGAAGTTTATTGTCGCCGAGTGGTAATGACGTAAGGTTTGCGTAATATTCTCGAACCTTGCATTAAATACTTTCTTGGCACGACGGAGAAAGTCTCGCGTTAATTCTTTTATATGGCTCTTTTTTCTCTCTCCTCGCGCGGCTAGACTCATAAGACGAGATTGATTGCAACCGTTGAGCTGGGGTTGCAGGTGTATAATGACTCGACGATACGAGCAGATGTACACGTTGTTATGTGGTCGGCGAAAAGTTATGAATTTGAAAGAGGATAGTCGTCTTGAATCTTATCGCGGGACGGAGCAATGCGTCGTAAATTTAGTCGCGCATTCCTCGGAGTTTTATATCTCCTTTATTGTATATCGAAAGCTGCTGTTCGGGTTCATTAATTACGGCTTACATGATATATGCCCCAATTAGTCAGGTGCGCTGCTGCTGGAGAAAAAAGGAAGGAGCGAGGCGAGCTGTGCATTTTACGGTAATGCGCCACTGCGCTTACTCGAATTAATTATGACTTTATTCGCCACTCCGTGGAGTATACGAAGGCTCTATGAGGCGTATGAGATTGCGCACAACGGTGTATTATTAGGAGTTTCGGTAACACGTAATCACGTATTCGTAAATAATTTCTAGTACACAGGTCGACGAGACGAATTTAAGACACATTTTATCAACCCGATCGTAATTTCTTCAAGTTTTGAAGAAGAGCGCAGTGTATACTCATTCAATAAGATACGTATTATTAGACAACTCAATTTCCTTCGGGGAGTGATCAAACAACCAGCTCTGCTATTTCCCATCCCACCTCTACTTCAACTCAAGCTTAAAGTTCAGCTTGAAAGCGAAGCAAAAGGTATGTCTCGCCGGGCTATATAAAGCGATTTCCGCAGCCGTCTGTCATCTAGTACAGCGTGTACAGCGTACAAGGGTATAAAATAAAACAGCCAATACTCCGCTCGCGCGCAAAAGGGCGATCATAGGAATGGCAATTATAAGCGACTGCAGCAGTCGGCGCGATGTCGAGAAATCGATCGTCCCACTTGATGCGCACAACACATCCTCAGCTTTATCCGAGAGAAAGAGAACGATGTATATAGGCAGCACACAATAATGCGCGCTTAATCAAAGCTGCGGGGGAATATATAAGTTGTGCGCGTTGGCGGATGGCGATTTTGCTCGTTAAAAATATTGGCCGCGCGACGGGAGACGATTGAAATCCGAGAGTGGTTTATCATCGATCGGAGAGGCAGAGGACAGTTTTTCTTCTTATTTTTTCTCTTCGAGAACACACAGCAGCGCTTTTTTCTTCGATATAGTCACGAGCAGTTTTACGCGTATCTCCGCGAGCTATACTGCAGTGCTTTCGAGGTTTTTTCGACATTGGAATCTTTTAATTCTCAAGGTATTGGCTTGTGTGATGTTCAAATTGATAATGAAGCAATGAAACGCTTGAATAATCAAATTATACCCACCAGTCCAAAAAAAGACTCTCATCGAAACCAGCCGGGAAACAAACACGATATTCATCAACAATCGCAAACTCCATCATCTCCAAAAGCAACATCGTTATCACGGCCATTAGTCCCGAGCTAAAGTTCATTCGAGCGTTAGGGAGCCAGCATAGCCACTACAACGCAGCACACGACTCGCGGCAATTTTCCAGATATTTAGCGGAAAGCTTGCCGCACGCACAATTTGCGCTTGAAAAGCCGCGATGTCGACGATACACAACTCGGCCCGCGCGCGCCTAAAAAAAACCGGAAATGCACGAATCGCTCCGCGGATACCGCAGCGTTCAATTACACGCGCTCGTTCGCTGCTCGAACTTGTTCGGGGAAAATCACGCGCCACTATGAGAGCCTATATGTGTAGACCGAGTGGCTATGCGGGCAAAAATTTATATTTGCTCGTATTCCGCCTCCCTGCAGCCGCTCCGTGATGTATACACACGTATAGGAGCACAGCTGCAGCGGACGTAGTGCAGTATGTGCATGCGTCCTCGGTAATTCCGTTTTGCATTTAATGGTATCAGAGCACACGCTCTGCGTTAACCTGTTTCGAAGTATCGCATGCCGATCTCGCTGCTGCTGCAGGTTGATGTAATTAAGATTTTATACCACCGTTTTTTTGTCTTGCACTTCTAGTGTGCTGTGTGCAACAGGTTGAATTAACATGTTTATCGAGATCGTAATAAGGATTGACCGCTGCGACGTTTCCTTTTCAACGCGTTATATGAGTCTTCATACCTTTGATGATTTTGGTTGTACGAATGCAGTAGTGTAGAGTGTGGGATTTATAAAAAAAAAAAAAACAACAACACAACTAACTCAGCAAATATCCACTTGTTTCAGAATTACAAAGCGAAAGATGCCGGCAAGGTGGTTGTCTACACGACGACGATGGGCATCGTGAGGGAGACATACTACCGTTGCGTGCTGGTCAAGCAGATCCTCAGGACACACATGGTCAAGTACGAGGAACGCGATATGTACATGTCCACCGAGTCACAGACCGAACTTAGAGACCGCATTGGTTGCGCAGCCATAGAAGTGCCACAGCTCTTTATAGACGGACAGTATATTGGGGTGAGTTTATTCATGTTTATTTTCCAAATGAAAAATCGTGCAACTATAATTTCATTTCGTCATTGATACGTCGATAAGATTGACGCCGACAGCGGTGTTCTCCGTATCGACCTTCCCGCGATAAAAGAACTTCTCAATTCGATAGCTCGCTGATATTGATTTCAAAAATTCATAAGCATTGACTTCTGGAAGGAATAACCCTGCGTGTACAGTTCCGGCAAACACGAGAGCTGCTTTCCCGTTATTTATATTTCCCAGAATCGGAGACTTTTTTTCAATTTACTGCGTGTCTTTTGGCAAGGCGAGTGTATCCCTAGGGAGCAAAATTAAGAACATGAAACGAATGAAATATCGGATTATCGGGAATAAAAGACGAATAAAATTGTCTACTCCAGTCCAGTACATTCGACAGGAGTAAATGTATCAACGTCGTTGCAGAATTTTCGCAGCAAAAACTTTTGTATAAGCTCCGAAACAAAGGCTAACGATAAAACTCATCCGCATGTCGAGCTAACAAATGAGAAAGTTTTCGCAGATCCACTTTCGAGGAATCAGCTGAAATACTCGCCAAATAATCCAACCTCGTTAGACTTGCAATCAGAGCGCATCAGTCCGGCTTCTCTGTCAAAGACACTCTACACCCATACGCACCAAAGCATCGCGATCTCCTGCGGAGCTTATTAGTCTTCGCAGCTCTTCATTTTCTTTCGCGCACGAGTAAACGCATCTCTCCGACTCGATTCATACACGTAAATCCCGGCGACCTTCGTGATTCTCGGGCGACTAAACACGGCGTATCTAATCCGCATCATTTCAGCGTGTCTATACCTGTATACCTATATGCACACAACGTCGGGGGAGAGACGCCCACGCATTTAAGCGCGACTATAAATGCAGCTGACAGGCGCACCGATGTTGCGCCCCCGGCTCGAAATGCATAGCGTAACAAAAACGTGAGCAGCTGCACCTGACTATATCCGCTCGAGGTCGCGTGCGAGAGCTGGTCCCTGAAATTAACGGTCTTGATGCTCGCGGGCGAATTTTAGCGTCTCGTTTACATAAAATCTGCTTCCTTTTGATGCATTTTGCACTAATTAGTAACTCTTTCTCTCTCTCTCCACCCCTTTGAATTATAACACGGCGCGTTTTCCCGCTAAAAAACGACGTTGAGATTAAAGGAAGAAAGGAATAAACCTATATTGATTTACTTTACTTCTGCGCATTTCTCGTATACTACTGGGATGAATTCCTCCGAGTTTCACACCCTGGCAAATTCTATAAGAAGATGAATCTTTGCGCCCAGTTTTCGCGTTAAGATTTCATTCTAGTAGAACGTTGTTGCTAGTATAAAGCGATTACTTATTTTTTCTTTTCTTCAAGAGGGTATAATTGCACCGCCGTTAATTAATTATCTATTATGTCACACTTAATTAAAATTGTAGAATAAGAAAGAATAGAATCGTCGTATATAATAGCTCTCATCTCACCTCTTTCGGGACATATTATTCTTTTTCCAAATATTCCACAAACCCATTTTATTTTCCTGAGCACATATTTTGTGCGTTATATTCCGTGTAACACACGTGTTTATATAAGCGGATGGGTAAACATCTACTTTGAAGATTCCCAGCAAAAGTATTCAGAGAAACATTACCCAGATAAAAAGAAAACGCAACAAGTAGCTCCACCTTAATTAACGGAGTCCACAGTAAAGCGATTGTACCGCGCAGTTGAGCACTTGAAGTCGTTCGTTTCTCTCTGGGAGCAAAATACCGTCAAAAATTAGCGAGTCTCGAACAGACCTGCGCAACGCGAGCGACTATAAAAAGTTTTGGTCGGTGCAGTGTACTACTCGACGGCTTCGTGCACGATGCCGACGATTTCACATAATTTACATAATGCCGTGCGCGCGTGTACTCACTTTCAGCGCTTACGCAACTAACAATGTACAGCCTCTCGCAGAGCGGTATAATCGAGAAAGTAGTCGAGGGGTCAACGCGAAATGTCAAAAGACGATCCGATGAGACTGCGCTTCGATAATGCGATGTGTGTACAAATGGCTCTTCGACTACCGCTGAAATTCGCGCGTAAAGTCGTAGATATTTTATACCCCGACGCGACTCGCGGTCTTTGATGTCTGAATGGGTCGTTAAAGAATACAATCTGGAAAAATAAAACAACGCATTCTTCAGCGCGACTATACTAATTATACGAAAAGTTTAGCGCTTTTTCTTTTATATTACACACATCTTATAGAAAAAAGTGTGGGTATAATAGACGTATGGAAGAAATGCATTCCGTGTATACTTGCGCTCTATTTTTTTGAATCAATACCGGATGCTGTAACTGGATCTCACGGATTGAGCAACATTATATTGACGAGACGTCGATGAATAAAAGGGAACGCGCAGCTGTCAGCGTGGAGGTGATTCGTCGATTCGCGCCGAGTTGGCTGATGGATATAGATATAGAGGCGCCGGCGTTAGTGCTTTAAAAGTCTGTTCCGCTATGCGCTCGCTTGACTTAACGTGCCCACATCGCCTTGTAAACCCACGTTTTGAACTATTTAATACAGATTTAAGTGATGCGTGTTGATTTTCACGAACTTGCTCGAATAAGTATGCGAGGAATGATGTTGGAAGCTGTGTGGAATGAGATTTCAAAACAATGTAGTTTTTTTAAGTTGAAATTCACTTCAATGGCCGGAATGAAATATCAAGTTTATCTTAGAGAGATCTGTAGATCACTACTAGAGTACAGATGTTAATAGAGATCGGCAGAAAGGAAACGTTCGATCCTTTTTATTATGTTTCAACACTTTCTTATCGTAAAATTAAATTGACCACTATACGTCTTTTGTATAGCACCTATGTGAATTCCGTGACACAACACCGTATAACTCTTGCCTGCAATACATAATAATGAGGTGAATTACGCCGCGTGATATTGCAATCTTTTACCAGATAACAAAATACGAAGTAACCGCGATCCATCGAACATTAAACCCGACATCAACCAAAAATTTTCATCGCTGACACTTCAACTTCCGCAAAAAATACACTTCAGAGAACCCGTCAAACGGATCTATATTCTAATGCAGCACCTACGACGTGCCGTTCGCGCTTCCGTTATCCGAACGCTCGCACGCACGTGAACCACTCTCCACTCCATATAATTATCCACGCATCGGAAGCGTATTATAAATCACGGCATAGAGAACGACGAAGAAAGAGAGATACGCGTGGAAAGACAGTAGCATGACGAGGACGCGTGATTAATCAGATCGAACGGAATTGGGTTAACGGCGATTCGCGCAGCTTATATATACTCTATGCGTGCGCGCGACTTTACTTCACGCGTGGATTTTAGAAAGCAAGGTTAACGACACGATCGATGAAGACGCTGTATGTATCGAAGATTTCAGCTCTTGTTTACTCCACTTTCTCGGGAAACGAGCGCGGATTGTCGGCTTTGTGATTTTGTCGCGAAATTGTATTATACGCTTTGAAGAAGAAGAGGGTGTGGGCTGAGGTCTCAAAGGTGCGCGCGTGGATAGTACCGGTGTAAATACACTTGTTCGGCTATGGAGTATATTCGAAAACGATTACGCAGATACGTCTGTTTAGATGAAGAAAAGCTGGTTACGTATTATTCAAAATACGCGTTGAACACCGCCCAAGTTTCTGTTTTCTAATCTTCGAGTGTATATGCTCATACATATTTTGAAACGCGCAATAATCTTACGCGTGTACTCACGCCGAGTTCATGACTAAGCCATATACGCGCTGTTGAGATTCGTTGTCATTATACGTTTCCCTGTCAACGGAAGTCGAAGTGAAAGTTCATTTGAGATAAACTTGAGCGCTTTAAAGACACTGTTAATTTTCCTCGTACACGCCAGCGAATTTACATACAATAATCTAATGTCGACACGCTGCACTGCAGCAAGGCACGAGAAAGACGTTATTATACAAGCTTGGAGTCGCGATAGAGTAATGAAAAATTCGCGTGGACTCGCGGTTAGATTTACGAGCGGTGCTACAATTAATTACACGTCGCTAGTAGCTTGCGAAGGAGAGAGTGAGATAGAGATTTGAATCCTTAAGGTACCGTGAGAGGTCTTGTAAATCTTTCTTGATATTAATATTGTAACACCTGTTGGTTGCCACGGAAGCCGACTTGTAATATGTTTTCCTTTCCTGGTACAAGTGTTGGCGGATCTGTTAGATCAAACGCGATCCACTGTATACGCGAAAATAAGTTTACAAGCGAACGGACGCGATCGTTATTATCACTAATTAATTGTTCAAATCGCGCGTAATATTGGCTAACGAACGTTAATCGACCGATCGCTGAGAGATACATGCAAATCCATGAATCCTTCGGCAAACGAGCGAGCGCACGCGTCTTTTGAATTGTCAACGGTAATCGCTTTGACAATCTGGTAAGGTAGTGGCATCTTCGCCGTCTGTAAGTGATGCTTTCTGGACTGTCGTCGATTTCCGGACAGCTTGACAAACTCTCGGCAATTTCTCTGCTCCGCTGTGCCTGCGTGTGACATCTCACGATTTTATCGCGACTTACCGCACCTTCAATCTGTCGTCGGGGAATGCCTCTTTGCGTTTCCTAATTACCCTATTGTCTGTCATCGATTACTGAATTATAAGGGAAATGGTATGCACGGACACGTGAGTACACGGAATCAGTCGCATAGTAGAACCAAGTCATATAATCTAATAACCGCAAAACAAAATAGTTTTGGACTGGTCTATGGCCTTTCCCCCACCGCTTGAACTTTTCGACTCTCCAGTCTCTAGCTAGCGGCGGTAGATGACGCATAGACACTTTTTCTATAGGAAATATTTCCCTCATTTACTCTTTGTGCGCGAAATGTAGCTATAGGGGTAAGTCAACTATGCAAAATCTGCCTGTTGGACATGCTGCTCGGACTGCTTATGTTATAATCGAAGCTCTCACCCTTTTATTATGTACACGTTTCAGTATTCGCGCTAATGCTTATCACAGTTTAACTGCGGTGATGGTAAAGTGTTGGAAACCCGCACAGCCGATGTGCATGCGCTGAACGCGTGTGGCCACGTTTTGATAGAGTCTGACTAGAAATTGAGTACGGCCCGCCGTATCTGACCATCCGGCACGGGTCAAGTTAAACTTAAAGTGCTTGATCAGGCATTTTGCCACCTAACCGCAACGCCGCTTAGACGTTATAGCTGCGGTGCCGTTCGACTGCTCGTCCGGTAGCCCCTTGCCCTTTGCAAGCCTCAGCAATATTTAAAACTAATTCGAATTAATTGAACAAGTTGAACCCATACGTGCGAGCCGCGCGAACTCGCGCGCGACGTTTATTTATCAGTTTTCATTAATTTATCCCGAGCCTCGGGTAAATACTGCACCACTGAGGAAGCGCGCCGCCAGTGGCACGTCGCATATAGTGTACTAGTCGGCGCAAAACCACCTTAATGAGTTACTTGAAAATAGATATACTGCACAGGCGGTGTATATAGGAAGGGAGAGGACGGAAGAGCAGTTCAGTAATTGAAGCTCCACGAAGCTTCTTCTTTCTCTCCGCATTCACGTGGCATTCGCGCGCGGCGGGCGCCTCTACTGCTTAAGCGTCCTTCCATGCAAAAGCAGCACGTGTGACTCGCTCTTCGTGAGTACGTGCATTTCAGTGGTGAACTTTGGTTTATGATTACTTTATAGGAACGACATCAGCGCTGGCATATTCCGCGAACTAGCCTAGGGAAAATGCCTACTGAATTTTAGCTGGAAAGAGCTCTTTGTAGAGTGTTGCTATTTTTTTTTTTTTATGCAAACGTTCGCGTATAAATGATCTCTCGCAAAGATACAATTATAAAGTGTGCAACCTTGTTGACATTTTCTTGTTAAAAAAATTTCGAGAGATAATATAAACTCCCAGCTTTTCATACAATATACTTTATTTCGATGCGTTTAATTTTCAAAGTGCTCGCCTCGTCTTGTTCGTTCTCTGCAATGTTCAAAGGAGTACACTCTGCACTCGTCTTATCAAGGTAGTTTGAACTTTAACGAACGTTCACCTACATCGTATATTTACCTCTTAATTTTCCTACTTTAAAACTACTTAGAATATCAACGCAACGAAACACCCTCGGCATCGAAATCTGCATATATTTTTTCTTGTCACATCTAGCACCCATTCGAGATGATTCCATCGATGCAAACACCGCGTCTAGCATGATAAACTCCGGTGCATATAATAGGAGCGCCTCTCGCTCTCTCGCGCTCTCTCTCTCTCTCTCTCTCTCTCTCTCGCGCTCTCTCTCTCTCTCTCTCTCTCTCTCTCTCTCTCTCTCTCTCTCTCTCTCTCTTTCTCTCTCTCTCTCTCTCTCTCTCTCTCTCTCTCTCTCTCTCTCTCTCTCGCAGGCGAGTAAACGTTATGTAGCGAGCTCAGAGACCGAGTAAGCCAATCTCGAAAGTTGTCAGCCATAAGCAGATACTTACACACAGGCGCGTAAGTGAAAGGTCAAGCCATTCGATCCCAAGGCCACGCACGAGAGGAGTATATTATGCGCGCGCGGCTAATATGTACAATCGGTGTTAGTTGATTCTTGTGGAACGTTTTTTGAAATCCTCCAATCAGGTTTGCGGATTCAAAACTCCTAACCAATCAAAAAGCATGATTTCAAAAACGTTCCACGAGAATCAATTACCACCGAGTGTATATATAGTTAGGAAAGGTGCGCTTAGCAGCATCGCGAAACTGTTTTTACGCCCGAGCAGCTTCTTGTCGTAATGTAAGGACAGGGGATAGCCAATCTGCAAATTTAATTAAAGGAGACTTTCCTCTCGACGTTATCTTCCTTTGAACTCTGGTGGAATTTCATAGCGCATGCTCATTTCATTTTACAAGTTGCTCTCCTGACGCTGTTTCCTTTTGTCGTTCGTCCGACGACACAACGTCGCAGCGCCGGCTTTGCTTCGCGATTCAACGGACTGGAAGCGTCTTAAGAGGATCGGTTTTTTCGAACGACGTGATAATATATACTCAGGAGAGTCAGTTTAAGGAGTTCGGGAAAAAAAAATTTCTTTTGCGATACATTTTCGTTCTCGAGCGTTATGACGTGTGACAAGCAGAGGCGTTCTCTTATTTACTTTTCTCCACGTGTACGCTTCGCTATACATTTTATAAAATCCTAGAAAAAATAAATCGGTTCTTTCCTTTTCTTTATGATTGAATCTTCCTCGTATCCAATTTATTTCCCCTCCAGCCGTTCACAGGCCGTCGCGTCCATCGCTGTTATATACTTGTTCTATCAATTGAATAAGACTCGGGAAAATAAGTTGTGCTATATATATTTAGGTTTATTATTCAAGACAAAAAAGAAGAACTTATACTTTTACATTCGGAGACATCAAGCGTTATATTTGCTCAAATCGATCGTCGATCTTACTCGCTTTGATGCTCGTTCAACACTGCCGATATTTTTGGCTGTCGCACGCGGATGCGGCGTCGCTTTTCCCCCCACTACGCCCTTAGCCGTTACCTTTTTTGCACGTATAGACTAAGGTCCGAGTACCGATTGTTACAGACCCACGCCTGTCCGAAAAAAGGTCCTATCATAAATGACCCTATTATAAAACGTGTCTCCGATGGCGATCGACGGATTTGGTTTTTCCCGTAAGCTTAATCGCTACTCTACCGCTTTCTCCGAGTTTTCCTATACTCTACGCCATTACTTATCCTGCTGCGTCATGCTGCAGACCACCTCTGCTGCGTGGGCGAGTCCGCAAAACGCGTTAAAGTACCGCCCTTGTGAAAATTCAAGCTGCGAGAGTATTGAATGAAGCATTTCGAGCGATTGAGAATCACATTGGATTCCTCGCAATTTGAGCTACGCCGACGCGTGTCGCCGCTTGGACGATTATTTTGAAAGTTTTTAAAATGGTTCTGTTTTTTCTCTTTGCTCGCGATTAAATGCGACAGCATTTTGTTATATGTGAGAGTTTTCTACGGCTAGGTTTAAAAGAGAAATTAGGAAATAAGGAAAACTCTCTTTAATTTAAGCAGCATGAAACTTGATAATTTATTTCTGTAGATTGATTAGAGTCGAAGATTCCCTAACGATAGATGCGTTTCTCTTTCGAAAAAGATAAAACTTAATAATCTAAAATCGCACGCAGACACACACATACATATACTCACACCCTTATCTTATCCGTCGTTGATCTTCCGTGGTGATGATGATGACTCGTTGCCCGGGTTGATTCATCGGTAGTGGCTTTTTAGTCGCAGCACTGTTCGTGTGCTTTTTTCCTCCTCGTTCTCGTGGACGTAGTGAGGCAGATAATTTTGGAGTCCTCCCCGTTCTCGTTGACGTGGTGAGGCTTGATGGCTTGGTCAGACTTTACCGAAAATTGGGCGAGAAGACGGCCCTGTTATGACGACTCTAGGTGGTTTCTCTCGTAGGTTGAATGAGCACCTTGCCCTTGGAGCGCCGAATCTCTTCTGATTTTCGTTGGGCGCTCGGGGCCTTTTAAAAGCTCTATGTGTGGTCCGACCCCACTCCATCATAGAGCTGGTCGCTCAGTACTCGTGTATCTTGAACAGGTAAGGTGGCACCGGGACATAATATTGGGCACCCATCCCAGAATAACGCACACTACAATTTTTGAGAATAGTCGAAGAACGCATTATTGGCTTACAAAATTTCTTTAATTTAGTTTTCCATAATTTGGCCAGAGAGCTCCACTGTAAAGTGAGTAAATCGCGTTAACTTAAAATGGAACTTTGGTCGAGTTTGAAAACTCTGAAAATTACAGATTCATAAAAAACATCCAATCCATTTGATCCATTAGAATTTCAAATTTTGTGCTAAGCCATTAAGCCACTTTAAAAATGCATTGTGGACGCACTTCGTTATAAGTTTTTAAAAGAGCCATACAAATGAGAACTTTTAAAAGTATTATTATACTATATGCTTCCATTTACACAAGAAACTCTTCTCACTTCTACACGAAGCTTTTCGTAATTCGTTGAAACCCATCATCAGCAGCGCGTATAAGCATCAAGACTAAAAATATTAAAGAAAATTAGAAACTCTAAGAAAATGATGATTAAGTTATATTCGGAGTCCATATACTGCTGTACATCGAATTTGTCTACGTCGCATAGAACAAAGTAAGAGAGCTAGAAATGAAGCCTCTATCCGGGAGAATCGTTATGGGAATACCGAGAATTTCTAGGAATCTTGGCGCAACACGCGGCTTGCATTACAAAATTCGCGTGCGCGACGTGCGCGCCGCAGCCGTCGTCGACTTTTTCTCTGCTTCTCGTTTTCCTCCTCTTTTCTTTCTAATTTTCCATCTTCTCGTTTTCTACTTGCAGGACGCCCATACGGTCGAGCGGCTGAACGAGTCCGGCGAGCTGCGTCAAATGCTGAAACCTTACAAGGTGAGTCCCTTATTATTTCACGTTAACTCGAGAAACTTTCAGCTATTAATTGATCTCATTATATATATTAACAGTAATTGCTTCGGTTTTTGCCCGATCTATATAATTGAGAGATTTATGAGGAGAAAGGTTTGCTCATTGCCGGAGTGTATTGGAAATATCGTGGCAATTAATTCAAAGTTTATTTATTGTTGCTGCACGTTAATACCAATTGACCGTCTGCGATAATAAAATTGTGCATCATGATTGCTGAAGACATTTTTTGTAATTGCTATAAAATTGTATTTTTAATTCATAACATACGCAATTGAAGCACTAAATGAACAAAGCAAAATCTCAAAAGAAAAGTAAACATTATGCATCCATTAGAGCACCTCACACTGAATTCTTTCTTTTTAATTTTACCGACAAAAGGCTCTTGCGGCTCGTGCCAATTCGATCTGGGAATATCGACGTAAGTGGGGCATGCGCATTACCGTGAACGAAAATCGCACTGGCGTACCTTCGTCGATTGGGTGGAACGGCGCAGTTCTAGTTCGGTCTCTCAAACTTATACTTATATTATACGGTCGAGATAAAAAAGCGAGCTAAGCGCGCTTCATTGACTCTCTATATTTTTGAACGACGACAACGGCTCTCTATTATTTTCCCACATCTCTCAAGCACTTTCTTCCTCAAAGGCAAATTCATGAAACCTCTAATAGAGAATGAGAGAAATAATGGAAATGAATTTTATCGCGAGACACATCTCTGTAGAAAATCTTGAATCTAGCAGTGTGTCAAATTTCATTTATGTATAAAACATCCGAGTAAATTGTCCAGGACGAAAGCACCAATTCGACGGAGAAAAGGTCGATAAAATCTTGATTAGTTTCCGCGAACGACCATACTCAAGCTGACGACGACTTTCAGCGTAAAATACACAGTCGAATCAGGCCTAAGACTCTATGTACATGTATACAAGTGCGCGCTGCACACTAGCGCAGATGTACCGTTATAGAGAAAAGCAGAACGACAGGTGGACAATAGTAGTACAGCTTTCCAGTGCAGCAGCCTCGCGGCTTCGAGATGATTTCTAGATCGCGCAGTCTTTCATTTCCTATACCGAATCGCGAGTATACTCTGCGCGCTCTGTTCGGGCGCAAAAATAGTATCACTTTCCCTCGACGCTCTGGAAAAAGCCGCAGATCTCAAGGCCCACTGATTCGCGACCGTTTTCAATTTCCCGCGAGCTGACCACGAGCGAAATGTGCCTCGTCAATTTTGCCGATCGATAGGCCAATCTGATCGTCTTCTATACACTCGCACACGATATAACTATCTCGGTGTCGTCGCTGTCGAGTTGCTTCGCTGAACACGCCTCCTCAATCGTTGCCGCTTCACGGTCTGTCATTATAGAGATTAATGCACATTGGGCGGCTAATTAATGGGCGTCGCG
The DNA here is from genome assembly GCF_009193385.2 of Nasonia vitripennis. Classification (NCBI taxonomy): domain Eukaryota; kingdom Metazoa; phylum Arthropoda; class Insecta; order Hymenoptera; family Pteromalidae; genus Nasonia; species Nasonia vitripennis. Next base: position 3,093,510 of record NW_022279623.1, on the reverse strand, counting down.
CTGCTTCGAGTTCACGTTAGTCGATTTGTTGCATAATATTTCTTTAAATGCGATTGAGCCGAAGCCTGTAATTTTGACGAACGGTTACTTAATTAGGGAGTTCTTTTTTTGTTTTTCATTTAGTGGTTAAGATGTAAGGGTGATCGAATTTTGTCGGTGATTTGATCATAGATCAACGATACGTGTAAGGTTAGATTACTAAATAATACAAAAATTGCATTAGGTTAATTATACAGGATTCCACGTACCTAGCAGAGATTTACGGTGATGTTCGCGAGTGCTCCTTATTATTAAGTGTGTCCTTGATATCGAAAAGCATGTAACTGCGCTTCTGGAAAAAACAAATCACGACTGCTCTTCATTACTTTTACGTACCATACTTGATATATTATAAACATAAAAATCCAATACGTGACCTAAATCCATACGCTCTAAATTTGAAGTGATGGGCACTTTATTAATACAATAATAAACGAAATTAATTTGTTGTTTGTGGCTCCAAAGATAATGAAATATCAATATCAATATAACCTTGATTTTAATTTGTAATTAAAATTCAATTACCCGTTTTATTTGCACAATAATGCGTTATACTACCGTATGATCTATAAAATATAAATAATAAGGTCAAGGATTGGAAATATAACGCGAAAATGATCTCCTCAGCTTCTTGCTGATAGAGTCGACAAATATTTGATACTCGGATCGGAAGAATCATCTACTGAAAAAAAAGTTCGCTAGACACTATAATACGAAAACCGAATCCAACGCTCATCCTGGCAATTCAATCGAGTGATAAAGGCATCCTCTCGAAGCCGCGTCCGCGCGATTGGCATTCCCGAATGACAGACCGTATCTCCGCAGCATATAATTACCCGAACGAAAATTTCCCATTCCTCAATCGCACAATGCTTCCTCCTCTCGACCGTTGAAGCAAAATAAACAAGCCCCGCATACCTGCGCAGCAATAGCAACGGCTCGGGTATGTGTATCTCACTTAAAACGCACACCGACGTCTCGTCCGCGGGCAAAACACACACAAACGCTCACGGCTGCCTCAATGAGTCAAGCTCTACTGCAGAGGCAGTCTCCTCGTCTCTTTTTCTCTCTCCCTGCATTATACGCAAGGTTATACAATCCTTTCACTTTTATCGCGCGCTATCTATTGGAATACTTAGCTCCTTATACCTGCGCGCCTTCTCTCCCTACCGCCTTCGGCTCTAATCAAGTCTCTCGCTCTCTCGCAGCCCGTACAGGTACATGCGCCTATATACACCTACGTGTGCATATAGATATAGTGGCAGGCGAGCGAGTTAGAGAGCGATGTGCTCGTAAATTTCGCTCTGTCGGAGGAGTAGAGGGAGAAGGAGACTATTACCTTGCCGCGACCACGTAAAGGTCGTTTACACCGCGCGGGGAGAGCGCTATATAGCCAGCCTCCATTAGCACGCCGACTTACGCAATTTCGCCTTTTCCAGATTTCCCGTTTTACGATGCTGTGCCAGCATGCAAGCGATTGCGAGGACGACGCGCCGAGATTGCCTTGTTTGGATAGAATTCGCGAGAGCTGTTTTTTTTTATCCGAGCGGCTGATTTTTTTCTCGTTCCGTTGAAAAAACACCGATCCGTCGGCTCGATGCCGCGACTGTTCACTTCGTTCACAGCTCGGTCATATATTGCGACTGTACAGTTAGAATACAGTGGGTTGTGCGCAGGTGGGCAATCGCGTGTAACGTTTTGTCTATAAATTGTCGTTGACTGACGATATCTCGCGAGTTGTAAATTAAATGTATAGGAAAAACGCACGTGTCGTTTAGGGTTGGAGTTATGCGGCGCGTGGCTTCGATCATCTCTGGAAATGAAAGCTTTAAATATCCTACAACCCAAAAATTTTGCAATCTCTGAAATTCGAAGCTTTTTATATTCCATCCATCAGTACAAACTTCTATTTTATCGATATGTTTTCGTGAGAATCGGCGTATCCTACTCTGAAAAAGACATGGTAATCATTCTATTCGTTATCTGATTGGCTGTTTGTTTACCTCGAAAAGTGAAAATTGAAATAATGTGAACAAGGGATGTATTTCGTTATATTGTCGCGAAAATCTCTAAATTTGAAACTTGTGTACCTAACATGCTTTACTTAAAACATACCATTTTGAGTCTAAATTAAACTTAATTTTAAGGGGATGTTGTCGCTAAAGCTTTGCAAAACCGCCACGGGGTATTTTGTATTTGCAAACTTTTACAAAAACAAAAAGTCCGATCGAAATTTCCTTCGGTAGAACGATTCATTAGTTTTAAAACTACGGCGCTACAGACTCGGTTTTTCATTATAAGCTTCATTTAGAAAATTATTTGTAATAGAAAAACAGTGTGTTTAGCCACGACATCCTTTTAATCAGTCTACATTCAGTGGTGTCACCTCCATGCTGAAACTGCATAGTTTGGCATATACTGGTCCGGTCGCTCATGCTATAACTGCGCGCGTGTAAAGTCGCTATAGTTATTTTCAAAAATATATATGGGAATCTTTTCGTCATCTGTATTGCATCGCGCGCCGTCCATAGAAGGATAATCACACTGTATATAAACAGGTCACCCGAAGTTTTTATGCTAATGCAAAGTGATTTGTATAATATATGATGGAACCTTGACTGGGATGGCGGTTTTCCCCAATCTTGCTCAAAAATCAATATCTGGCCTACTTTTCACGCGCAAAGCACGTAATGAAATAGTATATTGTGCAACTAGGGGGGGAAAAGGACGATTTCTAACGAGGGTGAGATTTGAGCACGAGTTGGAGTTGAAGGCGCCGAAAGCGCTCAAATTTCACCCGAGGTAAAATTTGCCCTCCCCCCCTTGTTGCACACTGTACTTTTTTTGACAAGTGCCTGTAAAGACCCGTTTTCATGCATATAGAGTGAATGGTAAGTTGCGCTCTCTTTCAAAAAATATCAATATTTTTCAAAAATTTTCAAAAATTTGATTATTTTTTAGTGTTTTTGAGTGTTTATGAGTAGCGGGGGGGAATATCCATTCTCTCCCGCTGCAGCGGGAGGGAATGATTCCCTCCCGCACGCTCGAAATGAGCAGCTTGCCATTCACTTTAGAGGCATGGAAACGGGTCTTTTTCATGCACGTGTTAAGAAAATGCATTTTACACATACGACGGATTATATAGATCGTAAAAACGTATACACGAAAATGGGGCTACACATAAATATGCAGGGCGCATCGTTTCTTACATAGCGAATTTTTCGAATTTTCAGGGCTTTACTCGTGACGCAACCTAAAAAGTTAACGAGAAAAATATTTTTCGATACATAAGGTACATACACGACGAATTAATTAATAACGTAAATTTACAGCTTTCAATGTATGTTCCGGTGCAATCTACGTTGCAATGTGCCACGTATCGAATGTTTGAACTGTGGTTATCGGCAAACTGATCCGCATCAATGCATTACATATTTCGCATACAAACAAAAGCAGAAATTGTTTATTCAGAGGTGACATCGCATAATCGATTACAAAATAAATTGAAACGTTTTCCTACGTCAAACTGCTGTTTTTGTAGAAGCAATCAACGTTTCGAAGAATCATAGTGAATAAACCGCGACAGTAAAAGCGACAAAATGAGGAGAAAGTGAAAATCTGCTGTCATTTAAAAAGAAAAAACTAATTACTTTGGAAAGCGGTTTTGCTCAGACGAGATTTTGTATTTTGCTTTCAATGGTCATTAAATATTCTCGCTGAAAGATTATTATGAACAACGACGCGTTATAATGATTGATATTTTGTAAAGAGAAAAGTCTATTTTTTGATTTCACGTACCTAAAGGTAAACAGAGCGTGTACACAAAAACATAATCTTGGTATGGCATACCTGTCCTTACATGCAAATACAACGTCTATGCATACATTACATAAAGAATTTCGACTAATTAAATTATGTAACGTTTAAAATCTCGACCATAAAAAACCTAGATAATCACGTTCTCCTGGCACGGGCCTAGCTGAACACAAGCCTATTTTTAAGTTGAATGAAAAAAAAGTCACGGCGATCTTTCGCGTAAAGCGGAAACTTGATGATAGCCCAAATAATCCTTCGTTATAACGTCGTAAGCAAAAACTTCATAAAATAATTACGACGTCTTAAATTCTGCGTCGTCTTCTTCGTGCTTAATTCAGTTTTAAAACACAAGAAATCTTGAGTATCAAAAATTTACGACGTCAGGGGGGAAAGTATAGGCACGCGCATGAAAAATTCACATGGACGCGGCGAAGAAGCCAGGGTCAGAAGAGGATTCGCGTATACATCGTCTTTCGCCTGTAGCGTTAGCGGCTCACTTGGCCGTGGGGGGAAAAAACGAAATCCTCGTGCGGTTTCTCCTCCTCTTGGCTGGATGGGAGCCTTTTTACATGTTGTTTGCCTCTATCCGCCTTTTTGCGCGTACAGAAAGTAAGAATTTGATCATTTTCTTTTTTTTCATAATACTACTTGACTTTACATTTTGCTCTTTGGAGTTCCTATAGGTTGAAAAGGCATTTTATACTATGTGAGTAGTGATTGTTTTGATTGATGCTTATTCCTGCAAACTTTAACCCGTCATATCGCTTAACGAAGCGTATGCTTGAGTTAATAACAATGCTACTCGCAAACTAACTTTACAATCTCGTTAGTTGGAGGTTATCGGATTTCAAGGTAGAAGTCAAGTATAGATCTCTAAATGGACTCTACAGGTTCTGAATCCATCGAGGTCCACGAGTACACGCTAGAACATATCGGAAAATTCCTCCCAGCAAGGGTATAGTTTAAGTACATAATTCATATACGCTTATGGCTCGGCTAATACGTAGTTGTCATTTTCCGCTTTGAATATTATAGAAGTGAATTTTGTACGATATCGACGTATCACACGGCCAGAGACGTTAAAAGTTACAAAAATTAATCTGGTTTATTCAAGTTGTATATTCGTGTAACTTTTTATTTGTCCTCCTTAACACGCGCGCGTACATATTTATAGGCTGTTAAACAATTTTGTCAAAATTTCTGCTTCTTTATTAAATAATGCATCCATTAAAGGACGACATAAATCTTAAAAATGTTAATGTGACATTTACGGTCTGGAAAGCCCGAGCATTTCCGCGTAAAAGCAAGCTCTTAAAAATAAACCTCGACAAAGAACTCTTCCGTCTTCGTTTTCGCTATTTTCTTTTAGTAAACAAGATTAAAGCAAGACGATGGAAATAACGAAAAAAAACCCTATATTTCATTTAAATACATACAGAAGCCCATCGGCATGTATAAACAAAGCCTAAGCCCGCAAGCCTCCTTTGTATGCGCATCTCTAAAAGCTCTCTTATCTCTTGTCTTTTTCAGAGTCTGGACGCGTGCAGCACCTGTCAGATGTGCGGAGGCTATCGTCTGTTGCCCTGTCCCGTCTGCAACGGCAGCAAGAAATCGGAGCATCGGAACGAATTCACCGCCGAGTTCATCGCTCTCAAGTGCATGAACTGCGATGAGGTGGGCCTCGTACGCTGCCCGAACTGCTAAGCCCGACTCGGAACAAAAATACACTCCAGCAGCTCGTTGATCATCGCAAGACGAACCGAGATGCAGCGCGCAATGAGAGACAGAGAGCGAGAGAGACGAAGAGATAATAGAAAGATAGAGAGAAAGCGAGATTCTCGTGACGCTTCGCGGACGAGTGAATATTCGACGACGTTGCCGCGACGACGATCCGCGCTTTTGTTTTCCCCTTTCACTCTCTTTCTCTCCCTCTTTCCCCTCTTAATTTTCCTTCCCTCTCCTCCCCTCTTCCAGTTTCCCCCTCCGCACACTTTTGTATAATTTAATTCGATAGAGCGGCCAAGTGCATCGGACTATCGCCCGGTGAGCCAATAGTTCAATCATCGACTTTCGATATGGAGCTTGTTGTTGTCGGCTCTTCGTTGATCGCGATTGTAATTACGGTGTATATTATACCTACACATACATATAGGCTTTCGCACGTAGAAACTGCTGGCCTTCCGCACGCGTGACCTCCGTGCTCGCAGGCTGCGCAAATCAAGCTGCGCCGCTATTGCAGATCATTATTGTTGATATCCTCGGTGGCTTTGTTATTTTGTTGTACCGGGCGCTTACAACAACGACATACACATCACACACGAGTGCAGTCGTTTCGCTGTACATTTGCTTGCAATATTATAATGTTATATATACATACGATCTAGACTGCATGTATTTCGTTGATGATCCGTTCTGCGGAGCCTGAAATTCACGGCAATGACACTGTTGTTGTTTATTATTATTTTTTTTTTTTTATTCAATTTTTTCCATGAATTAACCGATGTGTACATAATTGTAGACCTTGTGACATTGTTGGAGAAGCACTTATTTATTGCGAATCGGTTGGAAAATTTTGTTTGTTACGCGATGAGGAGTCGAGGATATTGTATCTGTTGATATTGATCATCGGCGATGTGGATGAGTATATTGTAAACTTTGGACAATTTTTGAATGACGTTATTAAGAACGTAGAATAGTGTTTTGTTAAATTGAAGCCAGGACGACGAATAATACTAACGATGGAGTTTAAATTTGTATAGTAACTCGTTCATCATTATTATCATGTATCACAGCAATGTTGACAAAATCTGGCGAATCAGTGTAAATGTATAACGCATAATTGAATTGTCGACTGATGTCTCTGTCTTTTGTAATCTTCTCTCGTAAACTGTTACTAAAGCAATACACCTTGCTAAAAATACCCCCTAACTTGCCTGTAAAGTATACGAGCCACCGCTCGAACTTTACATTCTCTCGAAACCCAAACTACTTTAATGATTGAAGGTGTTACACGAGGAAGTTTCCGATTTTCTTTTGTGCATAAACTTCTTAATTTAGTAGTTGTAGTATCGAACAAGTTTTCTATAAATAAAATCCACGTGTTGTTTACATCTTGCACTTTAAACTGCGTTCGTTGAAGTACTTCAATATACTAAAAATAAACTTGTGAATACCTGCAACAGACAGTAGTAGAAGAGTTAAGGTGCTATTTAGAGTAGTGAAATGGGTTTTCCAGACATGCGTTGCTGTCGCGGAAGGAGAGGATCCAGCTAAAAAAAAGAAAACGAAAATCACTTTCTTTATACTGTGTACTTTTTCAAATGAAGCGGTAGAGTTGGCGTCGATTTTCGCGATGAGCGGCAATGGCGCATAATATACAATCGAGATGCGCTTCGAGAGAAACATGTTTTTGTGTATATGTATGAATTAAACTGATGACACATGCAATAATCGTGTAATAACACGACGAATCGTCCATCGAAGTGAGTGTGTGTGTGTGTGTGGATGTTGTTCTGCCGGGTCCGTTCGTATCCCCGAGCTCTGCGAGAAAAATCATGTTGTACAATATTATTGATAAAATAAAGATGTCTAATATTTCCTAATCTCATCACAATCATGACTGATTCCAGCCCCTCGGATAATAAAGAAAAAAAAATTAAACCAGATAAAAGAATCAAATTTCGGCCAGTCGCGTTTAATTGCGTTCAATCGAAATCACGCTCTGCGCCATACGCGCAATTCCCTTTCATTAGCAGCTCAATGTTTCAGTAATAAGCCCGCGCGCGTGGCAAGCCTAGCGTGACTCTTGGCTTTATAATTTCAATGCATGTTAACGCCTCAATTATCACGATCGGCATGCGATGCGCAGAGCAGTCGTCGCGCCTCTATGATTCCCTGTCTCTGCGACGTGACGAGATTTATGCGCGCCGCGCACTATTACTGTGTATCTGCTGTACGGCATCGAGCATTTCGCGTCGCAGAAAGGTTTTCATTGTTCCGATGCTGATTCTCCACCTTTCACGCGCCGCAGTGCGCGCACAGCGTTTTTCCGGTCAGTCGCTCGTTTTTGCCGCCGCGTATAAAAGATATCGTGATCGGCCAAGAAGAAAGTCGAATCGCGCGAGCTGTGTGGCGCCGGTGAAAGCTGCGACTTTAAACATTTGAATAATCCGGTGTGTCGACAATTTAGGCTCTGTTTCTTTTTTTTCACGGTTAGTTTTAGCATGCTACGCGCGCGCTCGAACTGTGAATTTCATCGAGTTCTCTCGGCGCGAGATTTATAATGAGATCGATCCGATATAATTTGAGTTTCTCTGCTTTTCCGGTTATACGACCGCTGTTTTGTATGGAATGAAACGGTCTTTAAAGCGAATAAATAAAACTGAAGTAGAGTTGTAAATGTAATGATTCATTATAATTCTCGTTTCTATGTCTGCTTCTCATTATCTATACTGTACATACTGCATCCTCCCACACGAAGTACATTCACGGAGTAATTTTCTTTTCTGATTCTTGCAAAACACGATAACATCACCCAGTTCGAAACGCAACATTTCTGACAAACGACAAATCACGTTATATCCCGCCCGAGCCTATCAGTTCTCGTGTTTCATCGAGATTGTGCGAATTTCATTACCCTAATGCTTCGACCAATCCATCTGGCCCGCGTTTAATTTCTGTCATAACTCGTTATACTGCCTTCGTTTCGACCCTCGTGTGAACGCATATAATGCGTGCTACTGTTTGCGCATATGCAACAAGTTAAATTGATATATCCACAGGCGGAGCTCGCTGACGACATTAACGCGCTCTCATGTCATATATACGTAGGCAGGCGGCTAAACCAGGCTATTACTACTATACTACTGATGGCTGGTCGCGCGCGCGCGCAGCAAGCGCCCGGGATTCCCTTCCCCTTCTTGCGTACTCTGCTCTCCCCAAATTGACTTCTGCCATTCTTTTCCAGAGCCTTGCGACCTCTCGTTCCCTTTTATATGCTATTTTCTTTTATGTTGTTTCGCCGCGATATTACCGCAGGCTTAGGAGGAAAATCTATTATCAAGAGAGTTTTACGCAGTAGTTTTTCCGCCGAACAATGACAAAGAGAATATAGCCGTGATGAAATATCAATTTTTATTGAGCTTTTCGCGCCAAAGGAAAACCTCGGTCTGAGGGTCTATCGTGGATTTTTTTTTTCATACAACTTTTGGAAAAGGAGACTTGGGTATAATGAAATCGTCCACTTGAATAGAGCGACGTCGGGCGGGTCTAAACGGATTCAATGAGCCATGATCTTGACTTTTGTGTTTGTTAAAACTGTTTATCACGACCTTTGTTCTTATATATCTCCGGAATTGAAAACGTATGCTGAAACGTATTGAAATAAAAAATTTTCTGTGTCAAAGCGAATTTCAGGGATCTAAAAAGTTGTTTCATTTCCACGCACCCCTTTCACGGTACGTGTATTTCGAATAAAACAGAAAGTGGGTTGGGTAGTATCAAATAATAAAATTGCACTTGCTGCACATAGACAAAGTCGCCCGAAACCGTTTTCCATGCAAAGAGATTCCCAGCGCGTTCTGAAAGCAAAAATATATCTATAAAATGAAAACAAAAATACGGAAAACTAATTTGCAAAATAACACAGTTCTCTTTCCAAGAAGTTGCCCTACATCACGACAGCCTTGTACAAGCTCTCGCGGATAGTATCATGCAAACGCGTGTCTGGCCGAGTAGACGACTATATAGGTACGCGGCGCAAGAGCCCGGCGACACACGGTATTATGTCGAGCTGTTGGAACGAGCGAGAAACCCGCTGGCGCGGGTCGATACACCTTTTCCAACAAAAAGCTCTCGTCGACGTATATGCTATCCTGCACACTCGCGAATATATCTATATATACACGCGCGGTTGGCTCTATATATATATCCTACTTATACGTGTGTATATATGTATACATGCAGAAAGCCTGTTGCGTGCAATAAGTTCGTTGCGGCGCGCCCCCACCCCTGGGAGACGCAGACAGCCCTGCGCGGACTGCCCCGACTCCCGGTGAAAAAGCTCGCAGCTCGCACACACACACACACACACAGAGGCCAGTAGCTGCAGGATCATGGCGACCAATGGAAAGGAAGGCGAGGCTTCCAGCTGGCAGCGAGCCGGATTATACTGCCGCTCGCTGAATATCGGCGGAATGAGAAGTTGCGAGGAGGGGGAGAGAAAAAAGCGAGCTACAAGTGGAAAAAGTCGGCGCTGGCCAGAGGTGTATAGTGTCAGAATGGGAGAGTAGCGGAGGATACAAAATATCATTTGCTGCGCTTTATCAGCGCGAATAGGGAGAGAATATATGTACGAAATCGAGGGTGAAAACTCTTTCGTATTCGCGCATTGTCGAGATGGATTACGTACGTCGGGATGATATATTGATTGAAATTTTAAATTAAATTCGTATAACGTGTTGGCAGCTGAGAGGCAGTATTTTAATCAATAATCAAATTTGAGAGAGTATTACAATATTTTTCGTGTACTATTATGAACTTGAGATTTTTCACGGAAATACCCTGTAGACCAAATCGCAAGATTATTAGCTTGAAAGTTCAACTATTCTTAGATATTCATTGGATTCTAGATGAAAGTAGAATAAGGCCTATAACAAAAGAACCTTGCAAATGTCTGACTGACAAAGAGGCGAAATGACGGGGAACAAATTTATCGACAGATCTTTACTTTGGAATTTTTTACATGAATACAATAAAATAATCTGTCTTTATTTTACAAATTGGACGAAAGGTGTTTCCACTATCATCGCATGAATTATGATTTGCAACTTCTTAAAAGAAAAACACAGACAACGTAAGAGCCTGTATGAAAGCTTGAAATAATTAATTTTGAAATATTTTAAACAAGTTCTCATAATTTTCACGTAGAGCTCAGATATCCCACATTAATGGTAGACTTTTTATTAAACTATTCAACGTAGAATGTCCTATAACTGTCTGCTCACTTCGTGACTTTTTCCCTGTTACTCTACTTATATAGAGAGACAAGAGATGGAAAGAGCAGAGAAAAAGGTAGCAAGCGCGAAGCACATGCACGGAAAATGTCGCAAAAGCGTCGAGTGTCTATGTGCACATGTATCGCTGTATAACGTGCGCGTGCTCTGACTCTGGACTCGGGAGGGTAAGTTTTGTGTATAAACATAACTCAAGGTTTTTCTTTGTTGTACATCAGCTGCTTTTCTCTTTAGCTCATTTTTTTTAATACACGCGGAAGGAACTTTGAACGCAAACATATCGCCCCTCGCGAAAACTCGATTAACGCATTTGCTCCGTCGGTTTATTTTCAGCTTATCTGATATTAAGTCAGTTATTTCATGAATATTTAAAAAAAATTTATGACTGTCATTGTTTTAAGCTTCAATTTGAATATTTTAAAAATCGATATCGGGCACAAAATTCGGCGAATATTATTGTCTTTGTTTAAAGCTCAGCGGGATACTGATTACATAAAAGCGATATTATACAGCCAGGATGAATATTGACAGATGATTATAATCTCTGCTTTTTCAATTGATATAATATAAAACTCATATATTTTCGATTAGTTGAGAAAACGAAGGAGACACCAAGGTAATAGGCCAATCCTAGATATTCACTGACGGTATATAATAATCTAATCAGTTAGGTATACATACTTTTGCAATGAAAAAGTACCCATTTCACAACGAATTTATTCCAAGATCAATAAGTTTCGATATCACGTAGGCAGAAAGCACGTGGATGTACTCAAAGATAAAAGATTGTACACTGGGCAAAGATCCTTCTGGATGTATAAAAATTATGTAGCCTGATTTTGCGCGTACCTTAAACTTGACAGGTCTGAAACACGAGGCAGTAAAATAAATGAAAAAATGATGGCGATAGTTCCACAAGGCTGCAAATTTTCAAGATTTTCCACTCTATTTTATTTATTTATTTTTTTTAATCAACTGATGTTTTGAAGAAAAAGTTTCAAACGAACTTCACTTGTTTTAATATAGCAGGCATAGAAATCTACCTCCGATTAAACTTGTCCGTGTACTACTGACACGATTTTCATCTTTATTAGTTCTTATGGATTTGATTTTATAGTATATTCATTATTAGTCTTATTCCCTGTATTGAATTTACATTAAATGATAATATTTCGTATTATTTCATTAGTAATCGGTGTTATATTGATCACAGTTTCAAAGTATTCAGATGCAGTGAAGCTGTAACATACATAACGATTCGTGTGATTTCGATTGTTTTCTTTACGTTAAATCATAATAATTAAATATACTCTGAAAACGTTGCAGAATTTATTGCCACAGCCATAAGTATCCATGTATACAAATTCTGAATTATCAATAATGCGTTAACAACAGCTTACAATGTCAACCAACTGCGCATATGAAAATCGAGGCCAATCGCAACATGGAAGCATATTACGTTCTGCACCATTATTTATAAACATGCACAATGTCAGGGACATGCGGTATCAGCGAGTTCGTTTGACTCGGAGAAACCTTGTGCTTCTATTTTTAGCTCCGTCCGTTGCAGAATATTCCACGTGTAAATTTAATTATTCTCATGCAAAACATGCGAGCTGTTAAAAACGTCTGTTCCGACTTTCATATAACTCGGAGAAGCTCGGAAGCAGCACACAGCCTTACGCGAACAAAGCAGCCAGCCGAGCGAAAGTTCAAAGGGAGATCCACGAGTTCCGTCGCTCTGGAATCGCGCGAGTATGATAAACAAAAAGAGAGCAGCTGCGGTAAATAATGCGAAACTCCGTGTATGCAAAGTCGGGGATGAATTACATGCCTGACCAATAGCGCAACGAAACGAGCATCCAAAGAGTGCACCACGTGACGCAGTCCGAATCGAAAGCTCAAGTTCAGCCATCAAGCCAGAGAGTCGCGAAGAAAATGAAAGAGCGTAGCAAGATCCGTGAAAATCGCACAGGTGGCAAAAGGCGAGAGCCAAAGGGAGCGAGAAAAAGAGCAAATCTCTCTCTCTCTCTCTCTCTCTCTCTCTCTCTCTCTCTCTCTCGCTCACGCACTGGTGCACACATACAGCCGAGAAGCAAAAGGGGGGGGGGGCGCGCAGGAAGACTAGCCGCAGCACGACCGTGAACAGGCGTGAGTGAGGAAGGTCGAAGAAGAAGCTGCAGCAGCCACAGCCGGCGTCGAGACCTTCACCGAGACCCAGTTGCTCGACATTGCCCCTGAAGCTATACTTGTGCGGCACCCCACTAACGCGCCAGAGAGCTCAACCCCACCCTGCAAGCTTTCGCTCTCTCTCTCTCTCTCTCTCTCTCTCTCTCTCTCTCTCTCTCTCTCTCTCTCTCTCTCCGATTCATCGCAAGCCCTATAGCTCGATCTCTAATGCACGCGCGCACGGCTCACTTTCTCCCCGCGCAGACAAAGCTCTCATCGCGCGCGCAGCTCTCTCACGCCCTTCACTTTCACCCCGGGCCTGCAGCAGCAGCCTACTCATCCAAACGCCAACTCTCTCTCGCACACACACGCACGCGCAAGCTCCCCAGCGTGCGTCTGTCTCGCTTCCTCCCGCAGCGAGAGCCGCAAGCTTCATCCTTGGCAGGAGCTGCCGTGTGTTCCTGGCTGCGAGCCTAGCCAGCGTCACGCGCCTCTCCCTCCGCTCGGATCCCTCTCGGCGCGCCTGCGCGCGCGCTTGCCCGGCTCCGGAGACATGCTCGTGCGTGCCTACTTGCGTGCGCGTCTACCGCCGCTGTTGCTGCTGGCCAGCGGACCGCTCTTGTACACACTCCTTTCGCGAGGCTCGCAGAAGCCGCGTTACGATCGAGCCGCGAGGCAACACGTCCGCCTTTCTCTCTATCTCTGTCTCTGCGCTACCTCAGTCTTTCCCTTCGACTTTGAAGATACCCTGTACACAGGACGATCTCTTCGCACCCGAGTCAGCTCTTCGTTTCGCAAGCCCGTTCAGCTGGTGTGCCAAGAGCTGTGGATCCCGAGCGAGTCTGAGGCTGCGGAGGCTCCAGCATGGGAGTGGTGAAACCTGCTCCCGAGAGCATCCTCGAGGAAGCGGTCGTCCCCAGTGAAGAGGCCAACCACTCGCTGCAGATCTACGCCGGTGAGTTTTTACTCCGAACTTTGTTCGATTTCTAACCCCGCGGTCGCTTGGCTCGGAGTCATCGACGGCATACTTGCCGCTGCCGAGCTCACGGAGTGCGCGCCGCGCCAGCTAACAGGTGTTTGGAGATACAGATATACGGGCTGCATCGTCGAGCGCGTCGCTGTCTGTACATTATAGTTATACGAGCCGCCGTTGCACGTTTCGTACGTAACGCAGCAACGACGTCGGCGTTTTACGCTCGGCTGGAAATTAGTTCGCTCTTTTATACCCGCCCTTCGTTTGTTCGAGGATTTTAGCGAATTTGCGAAGAAGTTTACGATGTTGAGGAGCTTTTTTTGAGGAGGAAGCTGGTAGTGTGGTGAGCAGAAGTAATGGGTCTAAGGGGAAGTGGTGCTGCTTTATTAGGAGCAATTTTAAAATTAAAGAGCACGCGCGTACACGCTGGAAACGAGATTGAAGTACGTTTCAGAGGCGTCGGACGTGATTGAGGCATACAGGGTGCGATGAGCGTCGCTTTAATCAAACTCAAATTCATTGCCTATAAAAGGACCTCTCGTAACGTCTAGAATTATTAGCTCGCGTGGAAATTTTGAGACGGAACAACCGGGTTTAATGAAAGCTATGAGTATTCAGTTGGATATTGGAAATTACGAGTACAGATGAGTGTTAAGATTTCCTCGAAGTATTTTTGGCTATAAGCAATAAAGCCGCTCCCGCGATAAAAAAATTGAGGTTGTTGAATTAAAAGTGAATTTTATTAATACAATCATATTGTATAATCGCCGTAATTATATTACACGTCCATTGACTAACCAATAAAATTTATAATGGTTTTCCCATAATGCCTGCATTTTTCGTTAAAACGTAATAGAAAAACATTCAAGTAGATCGATTCATTCACTTTAAAATTAAAAAAATGGAATCTTTTCCGGAAATATGAAATTACCGTAAAAATGTTTTCAGTGGTACATACAAAACTGAGGAAATATGGATTTGTATGAAAATTACGCGTATTAAAACACTCGCATAACGCATATACAAAATCTCTTTTGATCCGATTATGGAAGGATTTTTATTCAAATTGACACTTGACGCACGGAAAACTGGTACAATAAAATCATCTAATATTTGATTTCTCGATCGTTGTTTCTGCTCAACCCTTTGTAATCAGTTCCAGACAGCTTATGTAAGCATTCAATATTCTTTTCGAAAACAAGTACACAGTGTATTATTGGAAAAGCTACGAAAACCGAATAAACGAGAAAAAATAACATGGAAACAAAAAAGTATACAATGCAAAAAGCAGTCATTTTGTAATTTCGTTATTTTGTTTTTTGTTTGAAAAAAATATTTTACAAAAAGTGTAAGATAACAACCCACGTACCTTGAACTAGATATCACGTTCAAGTTGTATTTTTTTATCTTTGAATGCCATCATTTTTCACCAACATTTTAAGTTTTTACGAAGGTTATACTATATTAAATTAGTGCGTTATGTATTCATAAATATATTGATTTATCGAATGCTATATAGAAATGTTTTTCTCTTCTCCGATATCATTGAAACGAAACTTGTGACTTGCAACGTGCAAAGAACTAATAGGAGTATTTCATCGGATAACTGGAATTCTATCACTGCACATACATACATTGATTAAACATTGATTTCTACTATCAATTTAAGTAAAATTTTCTTAATATCTTTATCACTTGGTTTAAAAGTACAGAATCCGCTAAAAACATTTCCATCCCGGAAGATAGGCGAAAAACCCACGCGTACAGATCCGTCATTTCTTACCATTATGCCGAACTTGCGAGCGCGAAAGCTCTCGCGAGCTTTATCCATACATGCAATCCGTAGTTTTACGCGAGGAGATGCACACAGGAACAAGAGAAGCTTGCGCATTAGAAAGTCCGTTCTCGCTCGCGCGCCTACTATTCCTTCGGCCACCTGCTCTATGTTAAAGACTCGCGGAATAATGGGCCGCGCGGCCTTGGCCCCTTGGGCGCGTCTCCCCGCCTACATCTAGAAAACTCCATGGTTTTCTCTCTTCCCACGCGGCGTTTCGAATTTTAGAGCCACCGCAGCCTCGCGCACTTTTCACTGCGCGCATCACGCGTCATTTCTCAACTGTCGTCGAGCCGTGCGATAAAGGGCGCGCGCTCTGTGTCATGGTCGAGGTGCGCCCCTTTGCAGCTGTACGTGCTATCCTTTGACCAGTAATACTGGAATTCCGAGGCGAGCTTTCATTATTTCGACCTTCGATCGAGATCGGTATTATGCTGCTGGTTTGCTATACCGTAGAGCCAGGGCTTTATTCGATTGGCTTATCGTTCTTGTCTCCAGAGCTGCGAATTCGATGCAGTGTGTATGGCACTGTATACGAATATGTGGGACGCTCGCAACAAGTGGTGGAAAAAGCTCGAGTGCTCTCTCCTTGGCGCTATTTACGAAGAACGTTCCGAGAAAGAGTTTATTTATTTTGCGTTATTATTGTTGAGGCTTTGTAGGAAATGCTGTCTTGTCCTAATGACAGAATAAATAAGTAAATGCGTCCGTGTGTTCATTTTCGCGATGAGAATACTGTGAATTTCAACGCTGAAAAAGGTGATTACATACACTAAAAAGTATTTGGGTTTCGGTCGTTATCGCAATAGTTTCCGGTGTTCATATCGCGCCATGCTCAGTTTCCTTATCAAGTATCACATTGCTGGTTAATTAGTGTCACGAATACTAATTAACCGTCGCCCGAATCAGTCGGAAGATAAATAGCAGAAACCATTGTACGAAAATAATTCAACTATGTGAACGTATAAAAATGAAAAAAGTTAAATCAGCCAAGCATCATGCTCTACTTATTTTTGACTGGACTGGCAGAGTTTTACCAAATGAGCGTTACCCTCGCAGCAGAGCCAAACCGGTGATTTCAATCCTCAACTCGCTTGAAACCAAGAACTACCATTATCACCAACTCGAAGTCGAATGCCAACCGCGCTAAGCTCCATTCACAGCACATGAAAGTCAATGTACACTCCATCGTTGTTCTCCCGCAGCCATTTCTCCGTCTCTTGGGTCTTATACATCACGTCCGAGTCTACAGACAACTATCAATCGTCGCGACTTAATAAGTTGGAAATCCTTGAAACTAGCCGACCATCGACGCGAAGGACTTCGCCGATGCTCCCATTCTTTCTCTCTATCCCTTGTAGTTCGGTTCTCTCTCTCTCTCTCTCTCTCTCTCTCTCTCTCTCTCTCTCTCTCTCTCTCCGTCGACTTTTATTGCACATTATCAAGTGCAGAGAAGGACTTGTGCTTATCGAGATGTAACCCAAGGGGGGATGAGGTGGCTAGAGGTCACGGACGTGTCGACGCGCACAATCCGCATTCCAGTCGATATGCATGTATGTGTATGGATAATGTGCACCGCAGCCACCGCCGCTGCCACCACTGGCACGTGTATTTATCGGTGCATTAAGCTATCCCCCGAGCTCAGTGCTTCACCGATGTTTATCCTATGCGAGGAGACTTTGCGGAGAACTCCGGGAAAGGAGATCATTCGCTTCGTTTTATATGCGTCGTATAGATGCCACTTGACGCTAGAGCGAGTTGGTGCTTGGAATAATTTTAGATGATTTGCCGGTGACCTTATTTTGCGTATGTTATTTGCATTTCGAGCGTAACGCGTCGTTAATTTTAAATTGCATGAAAATACAATTTCAGAGTGCAGTTACAGAAGTAACGTCTTTATCGTATCTAAAGGAGGACTACGTTTTCTATTCAAGATAAGATGGACGATTTACTTACAATCATTTTTACTTTGCTAGTTATCCGAAGCTTTGTATTGGACTATTCCTTACCGAACGGACCTTGGGTAGTGCAAAAAACGAGAACGCAGTATTCGAATTTGATGCACAAAGGATTTTGGATGAATTGAATGCTTCGCGTGGGAATGCACTTGTTTTATTTGAGTTTTCAAAGGCTTGTTTAACTCTGTTATACCTCAAAAACTGTACCAATTTTCGGTTCATCGATTGTTTGCTGCACTAGTACCGCTGGGAAAAATTCAGTTATAGGCTCTTTTTGCTCGATTTAACATTTTTCCAGAAATTAACAGGCGAAATAAACAGTTTAGATGCTTTACATTTTTTTCGAGCTCGCAAAGCCCGTTAACTCAATATTTTTCTTACGAAAGAATAACACTTAAAACTCGTACGCCTCACGCTAATATACTCATTAAAAAGTTCAACTGTTGAAGTGCATTCATCAAAATAATTTGCACCGACTTTATTACAACACTTCTGTGGTAACATCATTTCGCAGAAGACCCACACTTTAGAAATATTTCCTAATTAATATTACCAGGAAGCTGGATATGATCAAAATCATCATCACCATAAAAGGTTTAGATATGCAATAAAATATTCCATATAATTACATAAACTCAACAATACTGAAATTTATTAAGCGCCTCAATCCAAAAGTATAATTCCAATGCCAATTCGCAATAGTCGAGAAAGAGCAGAGTACGCAGATCTTGATTATTAAGCGCGCGCAAGCCAATCGCCTTCATAATCTTGATGAAATTCATAAGATCCTGAGGAGAGGCACTCTCGCTTATACGCACTCGACGAATCGCTCATAAGCAGCAGAACCGCAACTGGCTTCTTTCTCCTCCTCGTCTTCTCCATTATGAGAGCAGGCAACTTCTCCCGGGACTCGAACAATCGATCGATCATCCTCAGAGAAGCGGCAACAGTCCCGGCTAAATTCGTCGGCAGTTTTCGAGTGCTCGTAGGCAGCGGCTTCAAAGCTACTGGCTGAACTGTCTAGGACGTTGTCGGTTTGTAGCTGCTGAATAAAGCCAAGTGTTGTGCTCATCTCCTCGCTGTAATCCGGCTCACCTGGTCTGCCTTCGGGATTCCTCTTGAACAGATATTCAGCCTGCAACATACGCCCGTTAGTATGTCCAATGAGGCGGAAGAAGGGGAGAAAGGTGTAAAGCTTTCTGATTTGCTATTGCGTGACGGGAGAACATTATCAGAGCTTTATTGATATTATCTGCGTATTGAATAATCTCACTCTCTTATTTTATTATGGCGAATGACGTATTTTTACACAACATAAAATCAACAGGAATTCCTTAAGGAATTTTTCTTATAAACAGAGCTGTTGAGCATTTATGAAAGGAAAAGTTTTTGCACGAATCTCTGCACGAAGATTAGCGCATCATCGACCTCATCAGTACTCGAAAGATAAACGTGCCGGAAAATATTCCGACTTAACGATCGAGTGGATACAAATGGGAAAAAAGCTCGCTGCGCTTTAAATCGGTCCATTGACTGGTTGCCTTATTCTATATGAGCGACTCATTCGAGTGAGCAATTTGCATATCAATGGCTTCATCGAAGGCCTTCTGTATTTGGAGAAAGAACTATGCGATGCCCGAAATGAAGGAATGTTCATTCACGCGAAAAAAGATAGAAGAGAAAATCCTTTGTGTATACACGAGAATCCTCGCTATTCGAATATTGCTACCTATATTATCAAAGTGCAAGACTTGCGATTTTCTTCCACCGATGTGAATACAACTGTGAGAAAAAAGTAATTTTGCAGTCGGAACTCTATTCGCTTTTTTTTTGCAAATAACCTACTTCACCTTAAAACTTTCTGAACACGAATTCAGAGTATTTGTTCAAGAGTAGTCTGCTGTTTAACAAAGTTACAAGTTTCGATTAAAAAAGTTGTAATCGCAATACACTATAAAAAAAAGAATTTCCGAATAGCGCGTTCGATTGTTTGATTAAATTTCTAAAGTTGTAAATAATAAGATTTGAATGATCGCTACAAATATGAGCTCGTGCTGTGAAATAAATGAAAAAAAGCGATATGCGCAAGCTTAAAATGAATAACGAAGTAGCTACTAAGTTATTGCTCGGAGCGCTTTTTTCTCCAACTCGAATCAGAACGACAAAAGTTAAACCGCAGCATGGAAGTGCACGAGAAAGCGTTTATTGTATTGCAAAGAGAGCGCGCGAAATGGCTAGCAAACTTTCCACGCATCTAATTTTCACGCAGAGGACAATAAGCATCGCTGCAGACCTTGGCAATATAGGGCACTCCACTTTTATTATTCCTTCTGTTTGTGCCATAAGCAGCATTCACCCTGCGTTTGCTTGCATTAATGCTGACCGTTCTAAATACTTCAGTGATTGTGAAAATTGAGGCCGGTCATAATAATACGAAGAATGGGATCACGGTTTTTTACAATAAAAATGTTATACTGGCATAAGAATCCTTTAACGAAACATAGTGATGATGAACCGACCTCTTTAAAATATGCAGTTATTCGTCTTTACGAACGCATTGTTGCAAGCATTGGTCTAGTAATTCATGTAATAAACTCTAAATGTCTAACAACATCATGGTGAGAAGTTTCACGTTATTGCTTATATCTGCGCATGAAATTCCACGCTACGCAATTCAACCCTTTGACGCATCTCATCATTCCCAGCTTTTCAACGTTTCACGCAATTTCGACTCGAGTTATAACTTTACGAAAACACTGCCAATTAACACTAGCATAGCAACATTGTTGACTTTTAATGGATCGTATGCATGTGACGATCTTATTCAGTACACCTGAACGAAAGTTTGTTGACGAAAAGCTTGATTGAAATTTTTCAATGCCTGGATGACCAAATGCCCTTGTCTCCGGTTTAAAAATATAGGTGTATATTTTTTTACTTTGTTATATGAAAGTCATAAAGTTTACTGCAAGGCTTTTATTTTAGATGATTTTTAGCTTTTTTCTCCAGTGTTTATAAGAACGTAAAAATTTTACAACGTTTACGAGTTATCATATGAATGTAAAAGCTCTGACGTAATCAATACTACATTATTTGCTGGTGAAAAAAATTGAATGGGTTAAAAAATTTCTCGAATTTAAAGAATGCGTACATACATAATTTTAATTATATTTTATGTAATTGTAAATCCTTTCTCTAATATTTATCATCAAAAAGAAAATTACTTAATACAGATTGACGAGATATTATATAGAGCATCTGCATAAAATCATTGTGAATTCAATCCGACACACTAAGAATGTATCTTGATATATTGTTTATGAAGGGCTTTTTAGTTTTATACGTCATTTGATATTTTACGGTATCTCGTTCAATACCCATAAAGTGAGCTTGCAATACATTTTTTAATGCGTAAATCTTTGAAGTATAAGGGGAGAAGAAAAGGTGAATAATCGTATTATCCGAGCTTCCTTTACTACAAGGTCGCTCTAAACAAAGTACTAAATTTAAAAAGCCCGATACCCATCCTAACCTAACACTTCGAATCTATAAGTAAGGCCTTGAAATTCAAAGTTCGCTGACCCGAATCAATTCTTCGTTCAGCGTGAAAAATGTTGGCTGTATCAGACTCAATCTATCTCACGTTTATCCATTTTCCCATACGTATTATGCAAAGGGCATTGGAAAATAAACGTATCACTTCCTCAATATTCTAAAATCATGTGTAACAGGATAATTATTTCTCTTTGCATTTGAAAATAATGTAGTTTAAAGATATTATTGTCAAATAAATATAAATTGAGATACAGATAAATAGTCTATTCTGAATTGTCTAATGTTATCAATAGAAGAGAACCTTATTGTGGAGTATTTTAATTACTAATTTTAGGCCAGTACTCCTTTCGTCCAGAACTAAGTAAAATTCAGAATGATGCAAATCGATTACCTAGGAATATCAAGTTTAGAAAGTTCTGTTACAGGCATCTGCTCAGAATTGAGAACTACTTTGGGAGCGAGTATAAGCAAGCTGAGAAATGGTACGAGGGCGCTACATAAGTGATGAGAAAGAAACTTCTGCACAACACGGCCCCTCCTTCATTCAAGTTCATTTCTTATTTTTTCCATGGTCTTATACTAAAGAGAACGAAAAGAAGAGAAGTTGCAAATTGACGGTAATACGCATACCTACACGTAATTATTTCGCAGACGTGGCGTGGAAAAGTTTGGCGTTATCTTGATGGATGGGATTGCAATTACAACTGAAATATACTGAAATACTTCGACCATGCTGTACAAATTAGAAATTGTATCGATCAATTTCCTTATTTCATAATAGAACATTGTCATACTAATAATTTTATTGATTTCTGTTACGTTTATATAGAGATTCGTTTTTAAAATGGATAGATGTTATGTAAACTTGCGCTGAAAAAATTGCAGGTAAAGAGCTCTAGTGCTCTTGAACCTGATTGTTACCCTCGCTTCGCTAGAGCAAACTTATCTCTTACGATCAAGTTCATATCCTTCGTGCACTAGTTGCGTAGTACCTTATATAGGAACTGAGAGCAAATATTATGACAAAGCATTCCCAAACAGTTAACAACAATTTGCATAAATAAACAAGCTTTACTGCTGCTCGATTCTATTCAACAATGTTGATTAAAAAAACTTTAACTTTACATTAATTATAGAATTTAAGTCGGCACGTGCTGCTCCTTGTATATTCTGCACCAATAACTGCACTGCAGGTATTATAAGAAAAGGAGACATGAATTTCAGATGAACGGTTCCTTGAAGCTGACTGTTTATCCTCCTTTCCACTTAATAGTCTACAAAGCTTCTCATCAAAATCAAATACCCCCCGAGATAATTTTCTACTCCTTGTTGAATACGTTTTTTAGGCACGAACGCGACACGGAAGTGCCTTATAGTTTTGTCATCGAAAAATGTGTGAGATGCGATATCTCACGCAATTTTCGACCGATCAGGCTGAAATTTTGGGAGGAGTCTCCTCTTGCACAAACCTAAAAACTAATTTTTTTTTTATCCCGATCGTCTACGTTTTTTTTTAAATGCGGGCACAATTTGTTCAATTTTTACGTATTTTTTAAATAAAAATTTTGGTGTTACACGATTATCTCAGAGAAAGAGACTTTGTGTGCGAACTCCCCTCATAATAGTAAGGTGCCAAATTTATTTTGGGCTCGATCCTGCATGTATACGCAGAATGCGGTCACATCCAAAAATCGCTAAAAACGGTTTTTTGATGGCTCTAACTGGAATTCTATGCATTCTACAAAAAAAAAGTTATATAGAAAAGTTGTAGATCTCGAAGAAATACAACTTTTTCTTATTTACACTTAAGCGTGAAAATGCTTTTAATTCGAGTTAACAGGCCAAAATCGATTTTTTTATAGCAATAAACCAGTATTCATCATAAAACTTTGAGGCTATACATTATACATAAAAACCTTAAATATAAAAGTTGTAGATATTTTAAAAACACAACTTTTTACCGTGACAAACATTTTTTCAAAACGCTTATACATAAACAACAACCCTAGAAGCGATTTTTGGTACATATAATTGAATAACAATTTCGGTGTGGCGAAGTGCGAGCGTCGGCGGTCGTTCCTTACATGCAAAACGCCAAGCCACTGTGGCCGTAAGGCCACGTGTGGCGCGCTAGTTTATTGACATAGTTGACGTTATCGATGGATTTCAATTATCGCGGTGACTCTTTAGAAATGGAGTTAATCTATCGATAACAAAAACAGACAAGCAAGTAAACAGGGGATAATCAAGTAAAAGTTTCTATCTGCCACAGTGATTGATCGATCGTTTTAAGGGTACTTTTTTCTATAACGTTATCGTAAAGTATAGGGCTTTTTTCCACAGCAGATAACTGTAGGGGCGTAGTGTATTGTATTATTGTTGATAAAACAAATATATTATTTATTAAAACAATGCATGGAGAAAATACAGTGACACTAATTTGCTAGTTTTTATGAAACTTTATGTTGATTGCAAAAACTTTATACTTACGAGATAATCGATAGGTTCGTCTGGTCTTAATTTAGCAACTTCGATGAGACCTTCAGTTAAAGTCGGGAATACATATTTAGCAAGATAATCACGTAAAGGTTCAGCCAGAATACATAGACGCTCCTCCTCTTCCTGTTTTAATTTTTCCAGTAACGTCGTCTGCAAAGTATTTTTTTTACTTTACAAGTCAAGAATCAAGTGGCATTAAACCTAAGTGATGAAATAGTTTACCCTGATGATATTAATAACGTTTATTTTAAGGTTCATCACTGTTTTGCCAATAATTTTATAAGATCGAAGGGGTTTATGGTGTACCTCTATGAAAGAGCCTTGAGAAAAACGATAGCACGTGGATGACACAGCAATACAAGGTGCTCTATCTTTAACGCGCTTTGAAAAGAAAAAGCTCGTGATATCGATTTTCATTGTAGTCGTACATAGACCTCGAACTCCCTTTTTAATGAAATATTGGATTTTCCGCCTGCCTAAGGGCATGTCAGAATTTTTCTTCGTTAACTCGAGGGTTAGGGGATTATCATAAAAATTGTATGCATCGTAACAAAGTATTTCTTTGCGTAATGATAAAGTCGAGCATTGATTGAATTGATATTATTATGTGATATCAAGAATTCGAATGTGTCCAATATGCAAACAATAGACCGATGGTAAAATATTCAATAGAATTATAAAAAAATTAATTAAACAACTGAGGAAACATTGTTCTATGTACATTTTTCAGGCTATTTATATATACAACATTGACGTCTTGTTATTCTATTTCGGTGCGCAGTTAAATTCCATTGGTAGACGCAGCATAAATATTGTATCGTATATCGACCTTTCATTAAAATGGAAATAGAGCTTATTTCGTTAGACCACATCAATAAAAGAGGTACGGAAGAAAGTGCGAGTCATGGGTCACTCGAGTTCAAGTATACTTCGAGTAGAGGTTTCGGTCGAAAAGAACTGTTCAACTGGAAAGAGATCCTTGCAAAGGGCGCAGTCGTATAAGAGCAGCTAAAAAAGCCGAAATCCATACCACTTAGCTACGTCACGGTCGTGAAGCTAGAACTATGGAGTTAATGGCCAATATTTCTATTTAATTTATCACTCGAAAATTGATCATTCATATCGATGCTACTTTTAATTATTTTCTGAAGAGTCGCATAACAGAGCATATAGTAAAGTAGATGTGGAATTCACGTACTCAATATTGCTGAATTTCCTATAAAGGTTTATCGATTTTGTACTCATTTACAATATGTTCGCTATTTACATAGTCATGCATATTTCGTAACATCAAAAGAATTTCTCAGAGGCAACGCAAATCTCCTAACGGCGCATTTACAAATGCGCAAAACTGTTCTAAAAAGTCTCCAATTTCTACGGAAAAACGTTCTCTCACCCACTGGAAGGCTCGTCTCTCGCGTTCGCAATGACGCTCGGTAATATTTCTTTCGCGTTCAGCTGCTGCCAGGGCTGCGTCTGCTTCCGCTCGCCTTCTTTCCTCCTCGATTTCCTCCTGGCTTGCCCCTGTAAATACTCACGATAAGTGGGAGGAACGGTATTAGCTTGAAAAATTCTCATTGCTTTGCTTATTACTCTTTAATTCGAAGGATAAGCGAATGTGAGAAATTAAACGAGAGGAATAAAACCGATGATGCTCGACTCAAGGTCGATTCGAAGCGCGCAGCAGCATAGCCGTTTTCACGAAAAATTATTCTTATAACACGCGCATTATTTTTGCGGAGGGTGTGAGAGCGGCGAAGGATGAGTGGGGATTTGCGAGGAGGAGAAAAGCGCATTAGTTGAGATTTCAGAGGAGTATCGATTGTACTTCACGAAGCTATGGGATTCGAATTTTGGAGTACAATTTCCAATTGCGTTGATCGATTGTTCGAATGTATGACGTCGGATCGTTAATCTCCGCCTGCTTTATACGCATCTGGATTCTCGGAATTCTGGAGTTGAGTATTGTGTATTGTTAAGCCCGAAATGCAACAATGAAGAACAAACTTTGGCGTGCGTGGATTTCCAAATTACTCTAGAGAACAATTCAGCATTTCATGCAGTTAGCATTGATTTCAAATAACGCTGAATTGAATATTTATACAGAGAATACTTTTAAAGAAATGTAAATATTTTATTTTTTAGAAGCAATATCGGATTCCCTTTGAGAAAACGGACTTGAAAATCCAGCTCAAGTCTTCTTACAATTTCAAGCTGTTCAAACAAAAGGCTTAGGTCAAAGCACGCTCGTGCGTGATCGTCTGGCTAAAGCCCCCTTTTGAAAAAGCAATTTTCCTCACCGTAGTTGCGCGTCGGTCCGATCACGCTCAGACAATATCGAAAGGTCGACAGCATCTGTGGACTCTCATCCTTCTCAATATCCAAGACGACGGGGTGAATCTCGAGCTCGTCAAACAACTGCAGCGGTGTATTCTCGTCGTCGTTTTTTTCTCTAAACTCGATCGAAGATGACAACAACAACATCAGCAACGGATTTAGGGTGTGGATCAGAATACAAATACAAGATGAAACACATGGGGAGAGACGCGTGGTTTCGGTTATACTCGACAAATATTGATTTTGTCATAAAATTACCATCCCTTACGCGCGCGCTTAATTTTCGCGGCCCCTCCCCTGCGATGGCGCTATTTGTGTTTGCTTTTGAATGCAAATTCAAGAAATAGTTAACACGTGCCAGTTTCATTCAGCGACTCTTTATTATCATTTACTCAGCTTGAAACATAAAAGTATTAACTGTGCACATTTCAGAATTGGAGTTCGTTAAGT
Source organism: Nasonia vitripennis (assembly GCF_009193385.2). Lineage (NCBI taxonomy): Eukaryota > Metazoa > Arthropoda > Insecta > Hymenoptera > Pteromalidae > Nasonia > Nasonia vitripennis. The sequence goes on along the minus strand of NW_022279623.1, from coordinate 3,066,867 downwards.
TGACTTATTACAGATAAATGGATGAAAGGGTGATCCCTGGTAGAAAATTAACGAGTGAAAACCGTTAAAAAGTTAAGTTTAGTTGACCCTTATTATCAAATTTGAATGTAAAAAATAAAGCAAAATGTTGCTAATATTTTAGTGACGCGTGTCTATTATACCAACACAGTATTATTTTTAAGTTAAAAATTGTTTTTTCCTTTTTTTTCTTGCATTAAAACGTTTGCATGTTTTATTACAAATATTTGGATTTTTCACGATTGCAAGATATTTTTCTATAATTTCTGGATTGTAACAGTCATTTGACAAATTTCAAGCAAATGTTCTGTTTTATCTTGAGTTAATGTGTATATCTATGCATTTATAATGTTTAAACTCTTATTTATTTAAATTGTTAACCACAACTTAGCTAAGTGGCCCAAAACTTAGCCTATTAACCGTTAACGTTTCTACCAGGGATATGGTGGATTAATTAGCGGTTAACCTCATTAACTCGTAATTATAATATTGACGCATATTAATTATCATGTATATATTTTAAGGGAATGAGATTATATAAAGGCAAAATTAAGTGGTCACGATTCGCAATCAACGGTCATCTTTAATTGCGAAAATTGAGTTCAAAGTTTGTTCTCATTTTCTATGTAATTACATCTGACCTCGTAGGTAGTCAAGTCATGTTCGTTCCAAATACTGAGACACATAAAAAAATTGTCTGGCCGATAATTATAACGACCACAATGACAAGTTCACAAACCCCTTAAAAGTGGGTGATCATCTTTTTGTAATAAATATCAATTATTCATTTCAGTCAATAAATCACCTATAGAGCTGCAATCGGCGTAACATGTGCTCCTCGGTATAGTGAGTATTTAATAAGTCCCTTTCGGGCAAATTAATCACTCGCTCCATGAGGAAATCGTCGCTCGCATCTAGTACGATGACGAGATCCGGCATGACTGTGCTTCCTTCTTCCGCGTTCTCTTGTAACACCCCTGAACTCGAGGCAGAGACGATATCTTCTTCCTCGTAATTCTCAAAATCCGCGTCGAGGTCGTCAGCTTTGCCAAATAAGAGCTTCGCCTGCTCCAGTGTTTTCGGATAGCCATCGATGACGTAGCCCTGATTCTGACACTCTTTAGACCAAAGCTTCACTCTGAAAATCCTGCGGAAAAAAATAAGCTGTTTTCTGTGCTTTACTCAAACGAAATGTTTACGTTTCCTTGATACTTTTATTGGATTCAGCATCAACAGTATTATTTAGAATTTAAATCAACTTATTACGATTGTTAATAATAGTTTCAATGTTATGGAGTTTCGTTTTAATGATAAACGTTGACATTGCAAAACGATGGACTTAAAGGTGATTTTGAATTCGCGATAGACGAGAAAGCGGTACTGGTAATGAAAGATAACAACTTTGTCAGTACGTCGTCGTCGAGCCTGCCGTTATTCTCACTAAGTCCACTGCGGATTTCATCTAGGAACTTCTGAATTTTTTCCACGGCACCTGCGACGTTATCTTCTTCTGCCACGTCGTCTACATCGGAATCCTCATTTTCCTCCGTAATTTCTTCTTTCATCTTGTTCAAATCCCTGATTTGATCGTCCTGCATAAAAAGTCGAAGTTCACGAGTACTTCCCATTCGACATTGGTATAATATTAAAAAAAAAAAAAAAAAAAAAAAAAATAGCGATATTCGTCAATTTGAAATATTAGTATGCAGGATGCTTAGAATTAAAATTTTAAATAATGACAATCGCGTTCGCTTTTATTTTGAACTTTTCCCCTCTCGATTGCTCAATATCCAATTTATTAACCCTGACAAAAAATGAACCTGAAATTAAATAAATTCTCCTCTTAATCAACGTGCACGCGCAAATACTCGCTAAGTAGACAGAGCCGTAGTATACAGTCATAATAAGAATCCCTCCCGAGACTAATTCGATGAACGGAGCCAGGAAAATTACATCCTTCGTATACGAAAATCCATATATAAAGGGACACACATATACGCACACACACGCGCACACATACACGTCGAACTCACTAATTGCTGAATCGTGTCGGCGATGAGCCTCTTGAGTAATATATAATGAAGTCGATAATGCCGGGCGAGTGCGCGCGCTATCATTGTTTTGCCGGAGGCTGGCGGCCCAAGGACAATCAGTCGCAGAGGGCGCAGATTCCGCGCGGCCCGGTACTCCTCGACGACATGTTCGATTCTCGCGGAGAAGCCCGAGTCCGGTTCCAGCCATTCCATGTGGCTGGAGCTTTTAAGAAGGTAAGCTGGTCGGACGTCAAGATCAACGGTAATTGCGTCCAAGACGCGCGGTGTCAAGTCGGAATACGAAAGTGCAGCCTCCTTTGCCGGTATCGATTTCACCTTACCCGTAGAGAGGCTCTTACTGATGGCCTGCAACAGGAGCGATTTTAATGAGGAGCTATATCTCAGCCTTGATGAAGCTTCGCTGTTTGCAGACGCTTCAAGCGGCTTTGCCAAACTCAAATAGATGCTCGAGATTGGGAAAATTAATGCAATTACATGGCAATTTATTTATTCATTTGGGTATTTGAATTTCGCGTGTATTATACCAAGAAAGCAAAATTAACATGCAACGTTTTGAAGTGGATGCATCGAATAACTGAATGTTTTTATTATAATTAGAAGCGTTTAATTATGTAATTTGGACATAAGACAACCTTTTCTAATGCGATAAAAAATCTAGAACATATTATACTACGAAGTCTTGCTGTCATAAATTCAAAATTGTTGAAAATACATTTATTCAAATCTCTTTTAAGTCATTCGTATAGGCAGCTTGCAAAGTAAACGGATTCGGTATAGTTTAAAAATCTTACCGTAATCAAATTTTTTTGAGTGGTTGGCTCTTTGTCGACGGCAACAATGTAACGCAACTTTGGCCACTTTCTTATAATTGCATAAACTGCTCTGTGCTTGAAAATAATAAAATTATTATATTTCAATCAAGTTCAATTTGAATTCAGAAAATCATCTCACAATTTAGAAATAAACTGCAATTAAAAATGCTTTTAAGTTACTAAATGGTGTAATATATAAATAAATAAGATTGTAAATACAAACTACAAACAGTGCTCAAAAAATCATGAAATCAATAAAAAAATTGTCGGATTAAAAAATTCGTGAAAATTCCTATGAGCCATCTATCTTTGCTAGCCAAAGACTATATATTGAGATCTGGAACGTTCGTGTGGCAAGGACAAGACCAGTCCATCACTGTTTTGGTGATTTTATTTAAACATCCACAGCGAATATTTTGTTTGCTTATTATTAATTTGATAAGAAAGTCGCTTTAAAATTGTTTTTGTTCATAATTATGGCCATCAGCAGCGGAATACGGTGATTCTCTCATGTTCTAATTAACTTCTTATTCAGCAATTACACATACAGTCATGGTCATACATTTTAGTGTAATAACAATGAAGAAAAAATTCTCTACGTTAGCAGCGTGCGAGCACTTGGTATCGTCGAGCCAGAGCAGTGCAAAACAGTTTTGGACAAGTCTTTCCTTCATCGCCTAAGCTTTCCGATTATCTAGTCTCTGGCCAGCGAAGATAGGTGGCGCATAGGCATTTTTGTCTTCGTAACATATCCCCTTATAATTAATTATCTATGTGCAGAATACATATATAACGATGTATTTCCTGTGACAAAACAGCCTTGTAGAGTCTACTACTTGGGCTGCTGATGCTATAACTGAAGTGATAGTAGTCAACACATAAATTAGTACAATATTGTGTAGCCCTATTGATTTTTTAACCATAATTTTTCAATGTTATGGATTTTATGTATACCTACTTGCGTCATTCCCAAAGCAATAAAACTAAGTGAATTCGAACGCTTGAATAAACACACTACGAAAGTCTATACGTTTGCATATACTGAAGATTAGAAACAACGTCAAAGCCGCAATTCCGAGCAAGTCGTTGCTTAATAATATCTACGAGTAACCCACAAAGATATACGAAAGCAGCGGGCCAGCTTATAGATCCTGTCGCTGATGGTGAAGCATCGAGGCATAAAATTACCCTTACGAGGCCAAGTCGCGCACGTGCAACAGTGGAACCAGATTCTCGCCGTCACCCACGAGCGGCAGACTCTGCTCGTTGGACCAGGCGAGCTTGAATGCGTAGTGCAGGTCGGCCTCCTCCTCGCCGTACGTCACGCCGACGGACAACACTAAGCCTCGCAGTAGATTAGAACGCCTCTGCGCGACATTGCGCTCGCACTCGATATGCTCTTTGAAGTTCGTCGGGGCTTTGCGTTTTCTGAAGTCCGCTTCGGTGAACGGCTTGGATGTGCGGGGCTTCGTTGTTGCCCATGTCATTATACTCGAAATCAAGATGAAGTGACGCACGCCCGGCTTCGTTCTGGAGCTCTCCTGTAGCTCTTGAATTTGCGCGAGCTCTGAGAAATTATTCGACTTATCAGTGCATGAAACTGTACTGGTTCTGGAATCGGGAATGATTGCGCTCTATCTATGGAGACTTGCTTCCAGAGGTGATGCTATGAACAGAATTTCAATATTCCTTCTGATGAGGCATGCAAGAAGTACGTAGTTGCGACAAATTGTCTCGCTGTCTTATGTGGAAATATATTGAATATTTGTGCATTTCTTTCGACGTTCCCGTGTCATCGCATAGCAACGTGATGAAGTAATGAAAAATTCATAACTTCGAATAGGAGCAATGTTTCGTTATAAAATTGCGAATATTATTTTTGATTAAAATAATGCATACCGTTGAAGACCCATATTGCCTCTGCAATTTGTGATTTATCTTGAGTGATGTCATAAATAACGAATCCGCATTCCATTATTTCTGACAAAAACTTTTCTCGGTTCACTTCAGGGCCTGGAATTATCTTAACATCTTCTTTTGAGTAATGCTGAAACTAGTTTTTGTTATCTTAAATCGCAATAATAAAAGTGATGATAAATCATATATAATTTTATTTTCCGATAATTTTTCTAAAATCTTTTTATAATGCTCCATAAGCATTGATAATCGTATGACTATCAGGCACCTCACAATTAATCATCAAATCCGAGTACCCGATTTAGAAAAGAAGCATCAAGCGCATGAAAAGCTACTATAAAAGAAGAGAATCAACGAGAAAAAAGCTCAGAGAGCTGTGAAATCAGACTTGATGCGAAGCTCATCGATCAAGCGTCCACTTGCCGAAGTAAAGCACCCCTTTCTCGGCAGCGTCCAGCATCAGCTGAGAAAAATCCCCTCGTGCTCTAAAAGCTCGAAACGTGGCTCTAAATAAAGTGGTCTCATTAATCTCCAAGCACAGGCGAGGCTGTATACACACTCGAGTATCCCCGGCGCGATGTTAATCAAAGCAAAGAGACAGTCGTTAAAAGTCTCGGAACAAGTAGAAGGCGCATATATAGATGTGTTATATAAGAAGAAGAGACACAAACCTCGTTGCCGGCCAATGCTGTGGCAATCAGCTCGAATTTCCTAGGAGCTTTCCCTTGCAGCGACTCGACCCGGAGTCGTGTCTTTGAGTCTTTGCCGACACCTGGATACTCCGTCGCATCCGTTACGTCGTTCTCTTCATCGATCTCATCGGCATCTCCGTCCTCTAGTTGCTCTGGTGAATAATCGACGGAGGGGCGAGGCTCGTTCTCGATTTCCGCGGGAACGTATGATCGTTCCAATAAGAGCTAAATATTCAATCTAATATAGATTTTCGATATTTCATATGATTTTCGTAAATAGCTGGAGCTCGGTTTAAACTCTAAAGAAGGCATTGCTTTAATTACTTTTCTTAGTATGTCAAAAGTGAGATTATGCTATATTCAATTCGAAACAGACGTATAAATATATTTTAAATTATAGTCCTTTGTTCTTGTGCATTATCAATGAATTCATTTGAATTACAAACTCAATAAAAGATTTGAAATAAAAGTTTAGTTCGTTAGTTGCATATACCGTGTATTGGAAAAAAGTTTGCTTCGAGCCGTGGATGATAACTAAAGTGTTCTTCCAATTCTTGCAAAGAAACGGAGATCAATTGGAAAATGAAAAATTAAAACACCGTATCGAGACAACGTATAAGCTTCAAATACGAAATTGCACGTATAATAATTCAGTTAAAGTAATTCAATATAAGCGTAAATAGGAAGAATGTTCAATACATCAAGCGAAGGACAATGAAAAGTCTGGACAATCCAAACAAGGAGAAGAATTGGGAAGAACAAAGAGTCTACGAAATGAAAGGGTACATTCATACTTCCCACAGAGGAGGAGAGGGAGGAGGATATTCCATGCAATAACTGTAATTGCGCAGATGCTAGCTCGTATTGTATTCACGTCAAAGCATAAACTCACATCCATCAGTTTGCCAGCGTGATAGCTGTCGATGTGATTTATAAAGACACGCCAGGGCAACACGTAACTAGACTCCTCTCCTTTAGGTGCGACTGCTATTGGGATGCCATCGCCGCCTACTCCATGATTGACGTCAGAAACGACGCCGCCGACCTTGGACCTTCGGGAGTCGAGCATTTGCTTTATTTTCTTCCTGCTTCGATGTCGGATTTTTATTTTTCCTTGGCTTATCCTCTTTTTTCACTCGCGTTTTTTTTCTCACCTGTACTTGCTCGATGAATTCCTAGAAAGGAAAGAGCCTCGGCAAAGTAATCAGTGCAAACTCGGGCTGATATTTTAATTCAGAGAGCAGAGCATTGGAAGCATCGATTTGACGTACTGCAAGTCGTGATAGGTGGTTGAAGAAACAGAACAAAGGATTCACTTTCTATATAGTTTTCTTTTTGGTTAATGTGATATTTTCCCTCTATGCTAGAGGTTAGTTTGTCATGGATACCGTGATTATCATTGTTTCGAAAAAATATATGTATATGTATAATGTACATTCCTTTTTTTATTTTACGTAAGGATTAAAAGACGCGTGTGAATAAGTTACTTAGTATGAATCATATTTTGAAATGTGCCTTCAAATATAAGTAAATAATGATTCAAAAATTAAAAAATGACATAAATATCCTACATATTACATTTATAAATGGTTAGGCGTCGCTCAAATTCGAATAAAATAGTTTTTTCTTTGATTACATAGAACTACGATTTATGTTTTACAGCTCTGAAACCAACGAAGCTCATGGCTAAATTTTAAAACCTGATAATAAACGGAGGATATCTACGGATATAGGTATGGCTGGCCTTGGAAATGTAAACTTTTTATAGTCAATCATGAGCAAAGATTGATGAATATGTTTGAATGTATCGTAACGACAAAGATTGAATTTTGCACATGATTTATTTAAAATATAATGTCGTAAATTATAGATATTTGCTTTGCTTATGATTGTTTGTGGTAGTCTAGATTTTTGTAGAAACGCACGAGATATTCATAAAAAATTACCTCTCTGAACTGAAAAAATTAAATATGTATAACATCACTATTTATTTATAATACATTTTTGGTTTTGAGTAAAGAGAAGAAATTTTTTACGTTTGAATATTTGCACTGTTTCCATTTCATCATTTTTAAGCTGCTGAATGAATGAATTGAAAGCATATTTTTAAGAGATTATTTCGGAAAGTGACTGCTCATACAAGACAAAGTCATGAAAGTCTCATATAGAAAAATTCATATCAATTTCAGGTCACGAGAAAATCCTGAGAATTTCGCAAATACCTATAACTCGCGTCTCATATCCCGAAAATTTCGTAGTAATTTTATTGCGACTCGGCCGAAATAATACATCAACGTCAATATTATACAAGATGGATGCAGCCCATAAAATAAAAGAGATCAAATCATCAAGCGTCGCCTTGAACCTTGATTGAACCTTTACCGACGAACTTTGCCCGGAGAATAAAAACGAGCGGGACATCTATTATACCCTCCGGGCTTCTACGAGACTTGCGACAGAGCCAGAGAGCGAAACAAGTATCCCGGAGAAATTTCGATAATGCCAGAGACGACAGGCCCTAAACTAATGCGTCTCCTATGCTCCGAGGCGTTTGTCATTGATTATTCGGCGTAACTGAGATTGGTGGAATGCGGAAATCGAGGACAAGGACGACCTGGGAACATTGTCGTGCGACGTAAAAGGAAGCACAGCCCGAGATAAACGCTGCGAGTTAATGAATATTTGCCGAGGTGATAAAGAAAGAAGTGACACTCCAAATGTCACTATAAACTCGAGCTAGCTCCAAATTGTGTATTTGAAGAATAGTCAATTTGAGGACTAGTCTCGAAAGAACCAGATGTCATCAAAGGAACCGTCGAAAATCGATGGAAGAACTTGACGCATTAAACGACTGATGTATTTGAGTAGTAAAAATGTTATGTGACTCAATATTACAAAGGTTTGCACTCGCTTTATAAATCAAATGAAGATGCTGGAAAAAGCGGTAAAAAATTTCCGTCGCTACGTCGGAGAGACTCTTTCTGCCCGCGGTTCTTTAAAGTTAAACGTGTTTAACCGTTTGAATTACCTCTTTCTGCCTGCTATGGATAGAATTGAGTTTCGCTTGTTAGCAAAACGAAACCACTTCACAATATAGTTAGTAAACAATTATTTCTGCCGAGTTTGAAAGGGGTACAAAAGCATACTAAAGGCACCAATACAAAACGTTATAGGATATAATTAAAACAAACAAAAATTTGCATCCAAGTCAAGGGTTGTTTTCGTGCTGAAATTCAGGGAAAACAAGCCAGAGCAATGTTGCAGTAATAACAAGTGATAAAAAGACAGGACGCGCGAGATTAACAAAAACAAGCGCAGGTCTAAACGTGGGAATCCAGCTAACACATCGCGCGCGAGAAAAATCAACCGAAATTCGGAGGAAGAATAAAAATAATAGTTGCAACCGCGCCACGTCGAGAGCTGCACACACAAATAAAACGCGGGAAAAAACAAGCGTCGAGGCAGGAAAATAAAGAGAAAGATAGATAAAAGGGAAAGGAGGATGCGGAGAGAAGGTCAGGGTCTCACACGTGAGAGACTGAAAATGGAGCAGAGGACTCCCAGATTGCAAGGGAGAGTATAGGATGACGCACGTGCGTTTCATCTTCGACATTCGTGGTAGTTCCGTTCGAGGTGTACACTTGCCTGCTATTATCTCATGTCGGATGTCGAAGCGCTTATGAACGTCCTGTCAATGGCTTGTCTATGTGAAACACTTGCCTGTGGACTTGATTAAAAGTCTCAGCCCCCTACGATGTCAACCCATACCAGTGATCGATTTACAGCTAATGGAAAAACAGCTACTTTGTAATCAAATTATCGTTTGCGATACTGGGTGTCCCAAGGGCTATTTTCCAGTGTTCAGGAAATGAAAGACCTTCGAATAATCTGTTTAATCACTGAACGACGCCCACGATGCTGTCTATTTGTACACTACACCTGCTGCATTCACAAAATGCTTCAGTGCTACTTCTTGCATCGCATTGGCTCTGTAGTCCTGAGAACCTTAAAATAGACGTAACAGAGAGCTGTTTGATATTGCTCGCTTCTCGTATTCCTTGAATAGAAGCTGAAAAAGCATCGTGAATAGAAACGCGGCCTTATATATATTTCCTTGGAGAAAATTAGAATCGAGAACCGTATACCTGCCCATATTTATTAAAACGGGGATAATATTTGACTAATGAAAATATTCATCATGTAGCTTATCATTCAGTATATTCAAGGTCGATAATTTTAATTTTAAAACTTATCCAGAGAATGTCATATTCTGATTTGAGTATAAAATATTATGATGTCCAAGGTATTGATGCTGCGTGTACACTGTCCGACTTTCAGGTCAACCTGTACATAACAGTCGCCTTTTTACGACGCATCAAACAACCTCTCAGTTTACTATCAACGATTTACACATCCAGAACGTAAATCCGACAACAGCAAAAAAAGTATCGCTCGATTTCATCCGCGGCTATCAACTAGATCGAAAAGTACATCGACATGGCTTCTATTTCCGCTTATTGCGCAGGCGCCTGCATGCGATATCGATACACGCATATTCGAAAAATACCGTATATGCCATATCTCGCGTGGCATGCGCTCGCGCTCTTATATATACGTGAAAAGGATAGCAGCGCGGCACGTAGCGGTGTACGAACGAGCCGAGTTCACGTGAGCTCACGCTTCACGCTGTCAGGTCTTCATTTATTTCCACTTCACCCGATGCCTGGAACATGTCGAGCAGTATCGGAGTCGACAATAAATAACAATGTATGTATACAGAGAAACGAAGCTCAATAACCGTGAGCTCTTTCAAAAGATTCCAAAAATGTCAAATAGCGTATGAACAACTTAATTCAGCAAGAGATGTCGTATATAAGACAAGACAGAGAATCATTCGCTTGTCGGGACAGGAAAATGTAAGGATTTCGAGAGAATAGAATGCTGACGAAGCAGGCACTAGACGCTTCTTTGTATAGCGTCCTTCACGCATTTTTTTTGCGAACAGCTGCAACTGATGTGGCAGCGTGAGAAGCGCGGGTATCTCTGTTTATCACAGAATGATCGTCAAAGGTGTTTCGCGGAAGCTCGTGCGGGATCAGAGGCGACGAATTTAATCGAGCGATTTTTTTCGAAAAAAAGATCTATAGATGGACCACTGCTGCAGCTGCTGCAGTGGCGGACAGGAATCAATAATATAGTAGAGGGACGAGGACGAATCCGACGCGGTTAGCGATATATAGAGACCGTATATGGCTACTGCAAGAAACGTTTTGCCTTCATAGTGTATGGGACTTTTCGAGTGTGGGGCGAAAGCGCTTACGCACTTTTGTGCTTTTGCCTTCTATAGTGAAGGCGTTTTTCGCTGGCGCGCTTTTTCGTGCTTTTCGACGTTTCCTTGCTACAACTCATACTTTCAAAGATATGAGTAGAGCTTCGGAGATCTTTTATGGAGATTATTTCTAGGTGTATCCAAGTAAAGCCAAAAAAGCAAATGTTTTCAAAATAATTATTTCAAATCTTAGAAATTTGTTTCCCTGGCAGAGCTTACACCAGAATTATTATGAAGTAGGTTTCCAGACAATAATAATAGCGAGGTGTCTTTGACAAATGATTTCCATATCCTGCGCACATATTTTGGGAAACGCCATCTCACTGCGCTGAGGGAATCAATTCAAAATTATAAATCGTCCCCCGTTACGCTGCATAAATTAATCAAGCCGGAGTAAACAATAACAAAAAGCATCAGCGCCAACATCCCACATCATTACTTACCCAGGCAGTCTCTGCATCGCCCCGAAACCTTAGCGAACGTACAGCATGTAGATATCACAAGGTCATTCGCTCGTTTGCGCGCGTGCTGCGATTTCATCCCTGTCTCGCTCCCTGTTCTCTCTCTCAGCGCACTCCTTGACTCTCCTGGGCATCAAAGGACCCTCTGGCTCTCGACAGGGGTTAATATTTGTTAATATATCTATACTTCGAAAGACCAGCAGTAGCAGCAGCGGAGTCAAGGACTAGCACGTACACCAGCGGCTGATTCTTTCGTTTCGCTTGGCCGACTAAGCTCTGGCGAGAAAATAATTCATGAAGAAGAAGAAGGAAAAAGAGGCTCTCGTGTATGAACCAATTTGGTCCACGGCGCAGAATGCCTCTCGTATCTTTTCCCCGCACTTCTGCTGGGGCAACAAACTCGCCATCTACGTCACCGATTCCCTTGGCTCTTTGTGCGCATAAAGCTCGAGGTGTACGGTCGTTTTGATGAATGCGCTTTTTCACTTATCTTTCTATCCTCGCGAGGAATTCATCGGAAAATTGATAAATTCTTTTCTCCAAAATTAATTTCAAACAGATTCGAAACGAAAGCCGCTTAAGTCCTTAGGCCTAAAACAACCCGTCCCACAGTGTAAAGAGCTTTGTCCCATATGCGTCCTCCTCCGTTTCCTCGCACACGTCATGCAAATCGCCCCCCCCCCCCGGCGCGTCAACACGACCAAATATTAAACCGCCTGTTCACACGCCAATATTCCCTCCATCAGTATGATACACAACCTGTCCGTCGTCCGCAAGAAAAACATCATTTCTCACATACCCTCGCGAATGTCCGGTCGAAAAAAAGGTTCGCACCTTCATTAATACCTTGGAAAACGCGCACGCGCGGAAAAGCCGACCCTCGCACTTTCCGGTCTCCTGAATTTTCATGCGGCCTCTGAAAATATCAGGAGCTGTAGGAAGCGCACGTACATCTGAAGCAATTTCGCTCTCGCCGTTTTTTCTTCTCTGTGTCCCGCTATATATCTTCAGCTATACCGTATCGCACTCGCAAGCTCCCCCTCGAGCGAAATATCGGTATAAGTGTTCTCTCTCCCCTGCCTCCTTTAAAAGACCTTCGTGCCTATATTTTCCAGTCCACCCTCGAAGCATATTTCGAGGCTGCTGTTGGGGGGCAAACACAATTTCGGGCCGAGGCCTTGTCGAAATCGGGTCGTTCTCTCTCTCTCTCTCTCTCTCTCTCTCTCTCTCTCTCTCTCTCTCTCTCTCTCCCTCTGTCTTTGTGATTTTAAGGAGCTCGCGTGCCCCGGCGAGAGGAGACGTGTTGTACGTGCTCTGTTTGCCGAAAGTTGGATCCGAAAATATTTTCGTTGGAGATGAGGAAATTAGATCTCTGGAAAGAATTAGCGGTTAGCAGCTGACCTCTTCTTTGTTAATCATATTGTTGCACATATATAAAAAAGTCTGGAACAAACAAGGATCAAAGCGCAGTATACAGTTTTCTTTTTGGGTCAGAGTTGGACTAAAGCGAGGTTGATTTCCTCGGTGCACCCGCGCAGTTGTAAGACTGTGTTACTGATTCGACCAACGTTTTCTCATTAATAGAATATCAGTGCGCGCGCCATCGTTTCTCGCTCAGTCTATTCTCCCCTTTCCACAACAACTCAACGCGCTGCCGGCAGCACAATCTCAGATTGAAAAGCTCGCTCTTGAATTTTTCTCCGATAATTCTCTAAACGCCGTCGTGGCAAAACAATGCTCGGTGCCGCGGGACTTTGCACTCGAGCCGTGGGGGGCCACGAGAGTGCGAGACAGAGCCAGGTCATAATGACTCGCGTAATTGCGGTCGTCCTGGTAATTCAGTGCGGCTACCGTCAATCATACACGACCGCACGTGCGTAACGCCGCGTTAGGTACTCCGGGACCCGTGATAGTATAGACGCGAGTGTAGGGTGTGTATGTAGCTCTACATAATTTATACACTTATGTTTGAGCCTCCCTCGACAACTTCGATGTAAATTAGAGTGCTGAGCGATTACACCCTGTTTGGCATTTGTTCAGGAGATTAACAAGTTTTACTGCTAATTGCCGGGTGTACTTTTTGCTCTGGTATCGGGTATGAAAAATCGCTGGTGATTAGCTGGAGCTGATATCGACGCTCGCTGCGTGATAGCACGTCACGCGCTATAACGTACGATTGTGTTACATTTGAAGTTTAAATGGTTACACTATACTATCTCGACCGGCGTATACTCGTCGGAGTTCGATCCAAGTTTATGGCGAGTTTGCGATTATATTATCGAGAAGGCGAATTAATTTTTCTGCAAGTATACGAAGTTTTCGGTGATATCTCGAGATAGGACAATCTCTCGAGTAATTCGCTCCGAACGTATACAAGTCCTTAAAAACAAATTCAACTTTGCTTATTTAAAACTTGAACCGCGTGTCATATATGATATATCTCAGTCAAGTGAGATCCACTAGTTTCCACGATACATCCCGACTCAACAAGCCAGAGTAAAATAAACAAGACCGAAAAATGGTCAAACTTAAATTCTCAATGCAACGCGGGACGATCTTGTATCAGACTCTCGACTTTCCTTTTCCGCCGCGAACTTTTGTTCTCTCCCGGCGTACAAAGTATACACAACTGGGGATCGGCGAGTACGATATTGTTCCGCGACAAAAAAGATAACCGCCGTAAAGGTTCTCTCGTCGGTCGACGACAGCAGAAAACTCAACAAGTCGCGCCGTTTACGAGGAAACAATAGCCGACTGTTGTATCTCGGAGAGAAATCGCGCGTGCTAGGCTCGCCGAAGGGAAAGAGGAGATTTATTCAAAACGCACCGCGGAGCGTGGTATACCTCGGCTTCCTATCGGTACTTCAGAAACTCCCTGCTGTTATATTATACGAGAGAGAGAGAGATTTTAGATTTTAGATTTAGATTTAATTGTTTTTTATTGTTGTACATTGTGTTGTACATATACAATTATAGTGTATTATAAAAAGAATAAAAATGTTGTGTAAGGGTGCCAGTGCGTGTGAAGAGTGTGAAATGGAATGAAGTGAAATGAGATGATTGAGAATGTGTGTATGCTTGTGTGATGTTTATGTGTTTTCCAGATTGAAGAAGTAATTTTTAGCTGCTTGTTTAAAGTGTGATATGGATAGTGTGTTGCGAAGATGAGATGGAAGGCTATTCCAGAGGTAGGAGGCAGGGCGCTGATGAAAAATGAATTCTTCAGCGTCTCCGTCTTGAAGGACGGGATGGCCAGTGGAGTCACCTCACCCCTCACAGGCCTGAGCGTGACGTGGAAATCAAAATAGGCTAATAGATAAGTAGGTATTGAGGTGTTGAACATTTTTCTTAGAAAACAGGCCATGAAGTATTTCCTACGTCCGGCGGTGTTAAGCCATTGCAGCTCACGCCTGTAAGGGGAGATGTGCTCGTCCCTCCTCACACCGTAGATATAACGGATCCCCGTATTGACAAGCCTCTGCAGTTTTAAGTCAAGTTCCTGAGTCAGGTCACAGTAAGCAAGTGAGCAATAGTCAATGAGGGGAAAAAGAAGTGCATGCACTAAATGTTGGCGCAATCTAAGGCTAGTGCTTTTCCGAAAAAATAGAGACGGTACATTAAAGAGTGAGCACGTTTACAAATTTGTGTAACGTGCTCTTTCCACGTAAGTTTGGAGTCAAGCACCAGCCGCAGGTTGCGCACCGATGATTCAAAGTTGACCTGGGCTCCCCCTATATTTATATAGGTGTTAGCAGTACAAGGTAGAGCGTTTATATAGTAGGGGGAACCCAGGACGATAGCCTTAGTTTTAGTTACATTTAGTTTAAGTCTATTCAGCGCAGCCCAGCCCATTATCCTCTCGGCGTTAGCGCTCATCCTGACAGAACAGGAGTCAAGCTCCTCGAGGTAGCATTGGCTGTAGATCTGCAGGTAATTCGCGTAGATTAGATAGGACACATCTGAATCTAGGCAAAAACCAATATCATTTATGTACAACGAGAACAACAAGGGGCCTAAAACTGACCCCTGTGGGACACCGGTGTTTAGTGGTAGAAAGGTAGAGATCTCATTGTTGTCACCAATGACGGCCTGTTCTCTTCCCGAGAGGTAAGATGCAAGCCAGCGGATAACCTGCTTGGAGAAGCCGAAGGAGGATAGCTTTCCGAGTAGCCTGACGTGACACACCGTATCAAACGCCTTGCTAAAATCAAATAGAAGTAAAAGAGTGACCTTCTTCCTGTCTATCCCAAGCCTGACATCATCAGTCAGCTTAATTAAGCCAGACTGCGTGCTGTGGTCAGTGCGAAAACCAGTTTGGAAGTTGTCAAGATAAAGTCTTGTTTCAAGGTATTCAGAGATTTGATTGTGCACCAGCCACTCCAGCGCCTTGGATAGGAAACAAAGTAGAGAGATCGGACGGTAGTCTGTTACAGCTGTTGGAGAGTTGATATTGTTTAATGCTCTTACGAGCGATGACTTCCAGGCGGAAGGAAAGCGTGCCTCGCTCAAAGACAGGTTGAAAATTTGACAAAGTAAAGGAGCGAGTATTGACAATGCTTTGAAGATTACGACCTGTGGGATGCCATCGCTTCCCCTGGCCTGGGTATTGAAGTGTGATATTGCAGCCAACACGTCCGACTCTGTGATAGCCCTGAAGATGAAAT
The DNA here is from genome assembly GCF_009193385.2 of Nasonia vitripennis. Taxonomy (NCBI): domain Eukaryota; kingdom Metazoa; phylum Arthropoda; class Insecta; order Hymenoptera; family Pteromalidae; genus Nasonia; species Nasonia vitripennis. The sequence continues at coordinate 3,050,920 of NW_022279623.1, read as the reverse complement.
GTTCAGGGAGGTCTAGACTCTCAAGGGTTCGCAGATACTCCTCAACAGATAGAACTTGAGGATCATTTGAGATGGAACTAAAGTGTTTGTTGAGAGCATCTGGAGAGAACCGAGCAGGTGGAGAAGATTTAGAGGTAGTAATACCAAGATTTTCAAGCTCTCTCCATATCTCTGCAACGTCGGTCAGAGTAGACAAACGTGAATAATAGTAATTCAGCCTGGCCTCCTCAACCTGTCTATGAGCGTCGTCCCTTGCGATTCTATAAAAGTATAGATCCCAAGGTAGTCGACTTCTGCTAAAGCGCCTGTAGAGTCTATTCCTTTCAGTTAAAAGGTCACAAAGAGCCGCGGTGAATCACGGGTGACGCTTACGTCCAGGTGTCACAGTCTTTAATGGGGCGAGATGATTTATGGCTTTCGTGATGTTGTCGTTAAGGAGAGAGAGAAAAATTTAGAGTATATGTAAGCATGTTACAGGCTATTAGAAATGGGTGAATATTAAATGAACAAATCAGTAATTTATACTAAATAAAATAAATTTCATTTTATTGAACTGGTATAGGAAAAAATTTTCGTTATATAAATACGACTGCTCTAGCGAGACGCCCGTGCGAGACTAAAACACTCGACAAAGGGTCTGCAGGCCTTCGACGCATATGCGTAGTTTTCTCTCTTTCTAGACTCCGATTTCATGCTACAGTTCTGGACCTATACATAAGCAAGTCGAGTCATTTTTGTATAGTGCGTAACATTGTGAAACTATATTCTTAGTTGTAGTATAAATTCATAGCAATATTCCAACAGTCGCTGAGAGAAATGGGAACCTAATTAAGGAAGTTTCGAAAATCGAGTATACAGAGAGTGCTTTACTTTCGCGCCCTGAAATTGTGCGCGTCTCAGGTTCGAGAGCACGTAGGTGGGCTGCGGGATTTAAGCGCTTGGATTAAAGCCCGTGCTTTGCATACTTATTTATCAGGCAAAGGGACTGATGGGCAGACGTTTTCCACCGTTTTAAAAGCTTGCCCCGAAATGAATTTATCTTATTTATATTTATGTACTCTTCGTCCCTGAAAATTTCTAAAAATTATTACTGACAAACTAGTAAATCACGCAAGACTGCCCGCCTGTGTTTCGAAGCGAAAAAAATACAGCCGTGTCATCCAGCGGATCCGTCAAAGATTTGGATTTTAACTCTAACGCGAAGAGCTTCCAACGAGAGCGTGAGCATTAATGGGAAAATAACTCCACTGCTACGCTGCATCTTCCTTTTTTGCATGCAGGAATTCGAGATTTCCGTGTATGCGCGTGGACCTATTTACGCCTCGACAAACACACCCGCGGTAGATCTGTGCAGCTGCGCCGAGGCTGTATGTAAAGCGGAATACCACCGGCGACAAATGCCATACGCAGCGTTATCTCGTGGACCACGGCGCAGCGTTGTCTATCGCAGATTGGACTGTACGTGACTTTTCCTTTTTGCCCTCGAGACTGCCGCGGATTTTTAAATTGCCCGCTGGTCTGTACGTACTATGTGTGTGTGTGTGAAGTTAAGAGACGAACGTACACGCAGAAGTGGTTTTTAGAGCTTGCGGTTTTTGCAGTCCGAAAATTAACCGGAGCATTTTTTGCGACAGATTTAACGAGAGTGACGTTTTTATATTCTATACGACAATGAAATCTTTTTACAAAAATGAAACTCTTTACAATTCAATCACGCTATTGTGTACAGTTATACACCAAATGATTTTTCTTATACGTTCTGATGTTTTGAAGTTATTCATACACAGGCTGCGATGTTTAAGAAATTTAAAAGCTTGATCTCGCCAGTTTTTCTAAAAACGCATAAGAACATATGTGATCCAAGTTCTAAGAAAGAATAAGTACTACAAAGTTTTGGCAGAAAAATAACAGGACGCGCGCGCGCGCGTCCTGTTAGTTAGTCCTCTAAAAGTTTGGAGCTCAAGACTCTTGCGCGCCGTACGAGACAAAACGCTGTTTTACCCGTTTTCCTCGATAGTTTACTCGAAGCAATGTTTGCGTTCTAAGAAGTAGTTCACCGTTCATACGTTACGTAATCACTAACTCATATAATGATAATAGTGAACAACTTAATTAAATGTCTCTCGAGAACAGTCGTCGATAAGAGAATGCGTAAAAACCCAGTGCTACATAATTAAAATGTCGACCTTTCTGTGTGATTACAGCGGACGAGTGGGGTGACGGCTTTCCGTATCAGGTGCTGATAGGCACAGGCGTGGCGCTCATGGCTCTGGTGCTGCTGGCAGCTGTGAGCTTTCAGTGCTCGTCGACATGGCGCTGGCTCATGGGGGTGGCTCGTCAGGACGGCCAGGACGATGTCGAGGGCGATCTCTCGCAGCAGAACGCCATACGCATCAGTCACTCGCTGCCCGACTTGCAGTCCGAGCCCATCACCCACGAATACGTGCAAGAGCAGAAGGATAACAAAAAAGTACAGGTTCCAGGCGAGAATAGTTGTCGTAGAGTAGATGTCGCCTGTTGGTCTGTATGTTTGCACGTTTATGTTTATTTTTAGTTGAATATGTTCTTAGCGCTTAAGTTTCTTTAATTTTCTAAATTAAGACCATTTTTTAGATACATTTGAAGTTAAAGTAATGCTTTTCAAAGTTTGTGCAATGCGTTTTCTCGTTACATTATGTTACTGAATCAGCATATTTCAATTGAATAAGATTTAAATTTCTAACAATCTGAATCTGCCTGCATAAATAGCGGTGGGCCGAAATTACGCCAAAAACGGTTTTGTTAGGCCTCTTACTTGAGCCTCTTACGCTATAACTGCGTATCGACGTAAGACTTACAATTTTCATCTTTATGCTCTTAGTCTTAATTTTAATTATATTACAAGATTCTGTGTTTTTCCTTACAAATGTTATTATATGCAGAGCTTTCTCCTCTCTGAACCTTAAAGCATGTGGATTACTTATTGTTAATCTATGCTCCGTAAAAGAGATACACAAAACATTTGCCTCTGTTGTTCAAACGGATCATATAATTATAAGATGTATTTTCTTCAATTACAATAAAATAATGTTCATCAAATACATTTTAATAAACAGTACGACATAATTTTTTTATTTTTCCATTCAAGGTGCTGAGACAAACAACACTACCTATCGTACCCATGAGACATCAAAGTTTCCAGCGTCAACTATCGCACCGACTCGACTTGCCTAACATCAAATTTAGCATTTGTAGTCTAGAGAATCGCAGCGATTCACGTCTTGGCCTTATCAAAGTACGCATTCTATTATTACTATTATTACATACAACGCATTAATTTCGCAATATCATGACAAACAGCGCATACATCTTACTTTAACGTCGCGTATATTACTTAAGCATAAACTTTATACGGCGCATTTCTTATAAAGATATTATAACGAAATCATGATCGATTATACCCCAAGCTCTAATCGAAACGCGACCTTCGCATTTTCCTTTCATTGCAGCCGGAGCTGTATAAGAAGGATTTGACGCGTCAGGAGAGTAACGAAAGTTCGAGCACCGGGGAAATGGAGAGCGCCGGAAAACTTCACTTTGCCCTTCGCTACGACAAGGAGATCGAGGGTCTTGTGGTGAAGGTAAGCCGTGCCAACAAATCTCCTTTCAATCACACTAATGCGATCGGGTGTCTGCTGCTGATGTTTAACGTGAGCAAATGGGCAGTTAATCCAATGAACACACGCGCTTTCAGAAGTCAAATTTGCAAGTTAATTGATAAACATACGTGTGTATCTGAGATAAAGATAATAGGTTGATTTATAATAATTTTACAGGTATTATCTATTACATCCTGTAATATGGTATATCACTACCCGACTAATGTTTGAAAATGGTTGATGAATTGGCATTAAAATTGTTTATAGATATGAGACAATCTAAATATTTGCACGACTCTTGAAGAAAAATTACCGATTAAAAATTCAGTAAAACCATCCATAACCGTTCACATTGCGATCATGAATAGTTGCTTTCTGTTCATTAAACCACGCCCTTATTCCAAACCGATCGGTCAAGCGCCAACATAGCCGCAACTTTCTTTACAGCATTGGTTAGCGGGTAACCAGTATTTTAGGGGCACGCACTCTCTCGCCGAAATGATTCTAATATAGTTACAATGCGTTACATACCAATGTATGTATTCTTTTTAAATATAAAATTGTTTATTCATCACATATGAAGAAATAGGTCAAACACGTGTTATGTAAAATTGTTTACGCAGCAATTGCACATCTGAATACTGTCGGAAATTCTAGTAATCAAAGTCCATCAAATGACAAACCGCTAGTAGCTAACTTGAAATAAAATGTAGAACATTTCAAACTTTTGAGCTGTATTATTATTAAAAACTAAACTGCACATAAAGCTTAAAAAATTGTATCTACTTTATAAGTTTGTAAATCTTGTTATAATTTAATCGTACGTTCAACACCATTAAATCAAAATGAAAAAATTCAGATACGATGGCACGCTGCATCAAACAAAAATTAAAATTCAGAAACAACAGTATTCGTCAATGAAAGCATTATAAATCTTGCAACAGCTTGAACCCTTTTGACACTTAAAAATTCAATGAAATTAACGAGCCCATTATCCTTAAATGGCCGCAAATGTATAATCACGCGAAAAGCGTTAACATAACAAAAAAACTGCAAAGCTCGTAAAAGTTTATTATTGGTCGATTTCATATAGCAGCATATGCACCGTGCCCGTGCTCTATATATACGCTGCAAAACGAGATTGTCCAAATGAGATTGTCGCGCCTGTAGCATCCACTCGCACGCTCTAATATTGACGACTTGTGCGCCACAGCATTGTCCGCTCGCATTCAGACCTTTCGACTTTCCATAAATACGTTTCATCGGCAAGCATGCGCTGCGTGACATTCTGACTTATTTGCATGCTTGCTTGGGATACTTGTTGACATACGTACACATGGAGACACATACATGAAAATACCTATGTAACTTTATGTTCGGGATTCCCGCAGGAGTTGTAAATATATTGCGCTACGCAGAATTACTGATCACGATATACTCGAGTTTAAATAGAAATGTAAATCGTGTTTGAAGGTTTAAAGGAATGTTTAGAAGTACGGTAAAGCAGTTTCTTGTACAATCAAGATATTTTTATATTTTTCGTACGGATAATCATTAATTTTATTTAATAATATTAATATAAACGTCTATGATACCTTTTGCATTATCGATTTTTTGGGATGTGAGTCGATACGGATATATAAAAACTCTAAAAGTTTTGAATCGATCTGCGGTTTTGCCAATTTACGGAACACGCTCAATCATGCCAAGGCCTCGTTGTGTTTGATGCACTGCCATTTTTCAAAACGTTGCAGGTGTTCCAGAAAATTCATGGCATCTCTAAAACGGGATTCTATTTTATAGTCGACAACGTGCAGCTGTGCTGTCTTTTAACTGATTATTGCTCCAGTAATCATAGTTTTGCGCTTTATAGAGTAAATTAAATGCTTAAATTTTGCTAATTGCATAAAAAATACAAAACTTGTATCTATAGTTTATGCTAAAGTTTTTGCAAAATTTATTATTTCTTTCTATAGTTATTTTTTTATATTATATTAGACAATTATTATTTACTTAACAAAAGCTTATACATGATTAGAAATAATAGTAACGCACATGTAGCTTGAATTCAACTGGTCCTGGGATAAGCAAGTGGCTCAATGGCAGTATGAATTGACAAGCTATTGCCTTACATAACGATAACGTATTGGTTTAAAGCTCACAGCAGCGCTGCACCGTGTAGGCAAAATCCTGCCAATGACAGTTTAATCTATAAGATGACTGGCGGCCTGTACACTATGACGGTGCTAGACTCTGATTATCCATTCTGAAATTAATCTTATTATAGAATGTATATCTATATACAACTTGTCAATTTACTTGCAAATTAGCTGCGTTTTCAAGGAATTCCATTTCAGTACACTGGATCTGAAATAAACCAATTACCTGATTTCAGATCCTATCTACTTTATACCTTATAGTAGACCATAACGTTGCACTAAAATGCACTTAGTTGGTTTACTTTCTTAACTGCAAATTATGACAGCATACGTAACGGAATACTTACTTTATTATTTTAGGTCTTGGAAGCTCGTGAGTTACCCGTAAAAGATGTATCCGGCAGTAGTGACCCTTACGTCAAAATTTATCTTCTTCCTGACCGCAAAAAGAAGTACCAGACTAAGGTGCACAGAAAAAATTTGAACCCGATTTTCAATGAAACCTTTATTTTTAGGTTGGTTTAGATTTTACTTAATTGTCAAGGTATGAGTTATAAATAAATAAACAAAAAATCATTTTCCACTGTTTTAGCGTTTCACACGAAGATTTACAAGAAAGGTACTTGCAATTCTCCGTATATGATTTCGATCGATTTTCACGTCATGATTTGATTGGACAAGTAGTTTTGAGAGACCTTTCTGATTGCACAGACTTTGAACATGAGATAGAATACACGATGGATATTATGTGCACTACACAGGTAAATATTACAATAATTTAATATTTTACTTGTTGCAACATCATATAAATTTATATCATACATTTAATGCAGGATAAAGTTGATTTGGGCGAATTGATGTTATCCCTCTGCTATCTACCCACTGCTGGACGTTTAACGCTTACTGTAATCAAAGCTAGAAATCTAAAGAAAATGGATATTACAGGCTCATCAGGTATATACATATTTAACAATTATTTATCAACGATATATGTTTGTACTGTATAATTTACCATAGCCTATAATATATGATACGTTTTTTGTTATTTTAGATCCGTATGTGAAAGTTTATCTATTATGTCAAGGCAAGAGAATAAAGAAGAAAAAAACAAGCGTGAAAAAAGGTTGCCTGTGTCCTGTTTACAATGAAGCTCTCGTTTTTGATGTACCTGCAGAAAACGTAGAGGATGTCAGCCTTATCATCAAAGTGATAGATTACGATAGGTAAAAATATTTTGTTTAGCTAAAAATATTGAATGACGGTTATTAAAAATACATGTTTTAAATTTAGAACGTTATTTACAAATTTAACTTGACTTCAATCACTAATTTTGTCTGTAAAGGATTGGATCGAATGAATTAATGGGTTGCACTGCAATCGGAGCAAGTTTCATTGGCATTGGAAGAGATCACTGGTTGGAAATGCTTGACAATCCTCGAAAGCCTGTCGCACAATGGTATACTCTATCAGAAACTGTTGCTGGGCACATTCCATCGGCTGATCAGTTACCAGTGAGCCTCAGTTGTTTAACTCGAAGGTAAGACAAATCGAATACAATTTTTACATCGATTGTTACATTGTAAATAATCCATAAATTTATTTAATAGTTAACATCACTGCTTTTTATCAAATATCATACAAATCTATTACAAGTGATTGAATATAGAGTTAAATGATAAATCCTTGCAAATGCTATCATTTACTTTTATAATACCTATTTACAGATGAAGGTGTCGATCTGAAAGTTGTCGTTATGACAAAGCTTTTAAGTCCAACAATCGTCTCCAATAATAGACGAGATAACTGACGAGAATTCATGAAGAAAATTCATGCTTTGCGTCCTGCATAACGTGGAAAGTGTGGAGTATATGTAAACACAGCGAATCATAAGATCGTCAACAGAAAACAAGTTAATTGCTCGCTCCAAAACTTAAAAGCGATACGATTGCGTGAAGCATATGTACCGTTGGTTGCAAATTATTATAGTTGCGCTTTCCGAAAGATAAACGAGGTGTGACGATGGCAATAATGAAAGGCGATTTTTATACGAATAATTTATTTGAAGGGTTTCATTTTTTACATTGCTGAATTAGATTATTAAGTCATTTTAGTTCTCTAATCTATAAATTAATTTTACAATGAATACTAAAAGCAGCGTTAGTTTGATTTATTAGTTTTTTAGAAGTCACTATAAGTATATTGTGACCATCCTTTTAACGTTTTACATCGGCAAAATTAGATAAAAGATGATAATATGACTAAAATGCGGTAATCAAGTTCACATAATTACGCAAGCAAAAAGGCCTTACTTTACAAGGATTAGATAAAATGAAAGACAACAGCGAAAGAAATGTAGGTAGACTATTTTGGAAATAATAGTTTGAAGAACATTGTAAAATAGTAAAATAGATCTTACGTATCGAGAAGTGGGCTGAGCATCCAAAAATACAACATGTTGATAATGAATATACACAAAAAAATAAATAATAATATCGTTGTTGATTGCATCAAAATATAATTTTTCATCCATAGTCTTATTCATTCACAAAGGAGGATCATACACCTAAAACAACACAATAAATATTTATTTATATACGGTGTTATGTAATTATATGAAATACAATTTAATTTGCAGTATAATAAAAGTAACATAAGAATTGGCATTAAATGTCAAATAATAATAAGCTAAAAGCACGAACTGCTGTAGATCCAGATAGAAGAAATATGTATCCTTCGCATAAAGAAAGTAATATATATTTCATATAAGATAAGAGTTTATGTATGTTAATATTGAATGGAATAAGGAATTCGTTAAATTTTTGTGAAAAAAATGAATTTGAAGAGATATCTGAATAGAAAACTATGATTTTCATAGCAATTAAAGTAAATTTAAGGTTCGAGACGATAAACATAAATTTCTTAGTTTTATTTGTGCATGTATTACTCAATATTTAGTTTGTAATTACTGATAACTCATCTCAATCTAAGTAGTTTTAGACAAAATATGTAATTTATTATGATACAATAGTTTACTTTCGTTTATTTCGTTCGTAATAATAAAAAAAGACAACATGTAACGTTCGATGCAACAAATTCTTGTATTATAGTATAAAATATGATAAATTAGAATTAAAGTTGATGTTGTATAAAAAATATCTTTTATAATTCATGAGAAACTGTTATATGAATCTCAATCAAATGCCAAATTAATATGCGATATTATATTAATTATCAGAACTGAGTGACTATCGCATATCCTATAAAAAATGATAAATGTTTTCAAAGTATGTACCAGAATCAATGTTCATAAAATCTACTTTCACCATGGTTAGTTTAAAATGATGTAAGAATTGCTTTTACATGAGGCGAAAAATGCATATGTTAGAATATTGTAAAAGTATATATTATGCGCATCATCTTTAATATCAAAAAGCTTTAAGCGTTTGAATTCGACAATAATGAAATTTATTGTTTATTTATATGCACTTACTTTATTATTCATCACGTATGTACATTAAAACATTAAAAAATGATAGCTTCATTTGTTTCTGGTTTTAACTGCCAAAGCACACAATAACCAGTATTTTTAAATAAATAAAAGATAAATTTTGTATTTAATACATTATCAAAATAATCTAAAAAATAAATTAAACTATCTAATTTCTTCTTTTTTGTTTAAGATACAATACATTGTTTAATATTACCTACAAGATTATAGAAGAAAATTAATTTTTTTTTCATTTCTATGTAATTGTTGTTTTTTACTGATTGTGTGAATGTTTAAATTATTTTAATATGACTATTCATTATTGTCGATGAGAGTACCTTTCTTAATGGATCGTTCGTGAGGACAATAAAGAATGTAAAGTGAATAAGAATGGCGTACCGTTAAAAAGCTCTAAATATAAGATACTTTATTTTTAAATCACTGAACTTATTTGCCAAAAGTCCATAATACTGTATCAGTAACATTGCTGCTCCAGAAAGACTGATGATTTAATAAATTATGATTTGTTATATATTACTCTACAAATGAAATGCATAAGTAGTCATGCATAGGTATTTTTAACATACCCACCATGAAGTTTGTACTTGTTTAAATCCGAAACGGGGAAAAAAGTACAAAGTTTATGTTGTTTAAATTTTTTTTTACAATTTTGTGTGTAAATTTATTATTTTCGCTCATTTTTTACACTGGTACCTATAACAAGAGTGAAAACTTACCCATAGATTTTTGGAGTCCGTTTAAGATATTATAAATTTACACAAATTACTAACTACTATAATTTTATAAATAGGTAGAGGTTGGTTCTTATATACATTTTAAAATGAATTCCTTCTGAAGTGTTACATCTTGATTTATCGCCCTTATCATTGTAATGAAGAAGTCATAGATTATTCTGTTTTTATTTACTTTGATAAAAAAAATTTTGTTCCTTTCGAGTAAGAATGACCTTGTATGATCAATGCTTTCGCCAACAAAAATGCCTGTAGAACTTTGCGTAACTTAAACGTAAACTGTAGCCATTTTGTTGATCTAAAAAGTGGAACACGTGACACTGGCACACTCACTCACTTTCGATACAAAGCAAATCGTTTCTAACTATGCCACAACTCATATAAAAATTCATATTTCAAAAATGTGGTATTTATGTACGTTATTTATCTGACAACACTGGTGATAAACTTCAGAAATTGATTAGCAAAAATAGAATATGTAGAAATAAAGTTACAGTTGTTCCGCTATCTAGGTTAATAAAGTGTTAATCACAGTTAAGTCCATGAAAAATAGTATATTGTGCAACGAGTGCGATAAGTTGCCAATTACGCACGTAGGCGGGTTGGCGCATGAGCGAAGCGAGTTCAACATTGAGCCCGCGTGCGTGCTTGGCAACTTATCACACTAGTTGCCCACACTGTTTTTCTTCACGAGAGCGAGGATAAAGTGCCGCATAACGCACGGTTTTGCCGAGGCTAAAATGGGAGAGGTTATGTAGACTGTTGGGGCACTGCGAGAAGCGTTGCTTTTTTTCATAATTCTACGCTTTTGCGTTGCGTTATTTTTCATTACGCAACGCATTTGCTTATAACCTGACGCTTTTACCTTTAACCTCACCCGATGATATAATTCGCCATTTAGCCAAGGCAAAACCGTTGTGTTATGCGGCACTATCCGAGCACGAGTGATAAAATGTAATTTTTTAAATATAACCCTCTCCTGACTGACGGACCTTTGCAACGAGCCTAAAGCTTTTTGAAATTAAAAGATCACAATATTATTGTGAGATAATATAATAAATCAGTAAATAAGAATGTATAACGACCGCAATATATTTTACTATGTTGTAGGAGCAACCATTAAGTTCTGGAATTTTTTATTCAGATTCAGGTAGAAGATCTATTTCTTAATGATCATAAGTAGTAATTTAAAAATACTTTTCGCGAATGATAAATTATTGGAAGTTATTTTCTAATATTAAAAAAAGAAACATTTAAATGTTAAAATGACTACCAAAGTTCGAAGATCAATAATGGAAGGTTATTGGTGATAACAAAAAAAAAACCCAAAAAACCATAATTCAAATGAAAAAATTGCCGTTCAAAGATCTTTATTAGTCGATTTCTACATTCAAATTTTATTGTTGTCGTCTTATGATTTTAGATTCTTTAACTAATTTATACATTGAACAGTCAATACGTAATACTGTTAATAATACTATTAATAAAACGAAAACTTATAACGTTAGATGTCTTCAAACTTCAATTAAATATTTTATTTAGTTACGATCAATTTAATCAAAAATTGTATGCAAATCAGACTTAGACCAGATATCCATTTAAAAAAAATTAGATTTGTTTGTATGTATGAATCAGCTGATTTGAATTTTACTAATGATTTTGTAATACAAAGGCAGAAAAGTGTGGTTTAAAAAAATTGTTTGTTATATTAAAATACTTTAAAAGTCTATAAATCGCGCATTTCATGATAAAATATCTACATGGCATCACTGTATCGTTCATATATAATGCAAGTGCACAAAAAATTATTATTTTATTCGGTTATGCATTAAGTTGTCTTTTTTTTTATTATTGAGTAGAATAATCCATACCTAATATAGTAACATAAATGTACAAATAAAACTATACCTTAAAAAATGTGTTTTAAAATTAGTAAATAAAGTAGTGTTTTTATTAATATAAATTTGTACATAAATTATTGATATTATTTTGTTTTCATATAAGTTCTATGATATAAAATTTATTTCTATGCTCTGTATTTGATTTCGAATGAATGTTTAATAAAAATCTGAAAAAAAACCCTCGTCTTTGTGATAAAACGTAGAAAAAGCTAATACCATGCACATAAACAAAACATTAATACTGTTAAAATAGGCATACACGATTTATGGAATTAATGTTTGCATACATATAAACAATAAATTATAGATTCGTAAAAAAAATGAGATTATATCTATGGACTATGTTGCGTTATTACTAACATGAGATTTTTTTTAAATAATTGTCAAACATAATGTTATAAATAATTCATACATGCATATTACGCTAATATATGAAAATATGATTGAAGTCTGCTTGTGTCGTATGAGTTTATACAAAAATGTTGTTAGTTAATAATTATAAAATACAATCAAGCCATTTTTTCTAATATTATCTTTCTAATATCTAATTTTTCTAATATGGCTTTAAAAATTAGTTCACGTAGATAATTATTATAATAAGGTTGTTCTGGACGTAACCGAGGGCTACTAAGGATAATAGCAAGTGCGGCGTATTTATTCTTTATTATTAATATATTCTACCTATTAGTAGTTTTAGCGAACGTTTCTCCGTCAGTTGCCTCTCATATGCGCGAATCGACAAGGCGATTCGTGGCTTCAGGCCAATACGGTTAGGAGTGGTTTTATAATCATTCCTAGACTGCCACGACCTCAGTAGGAAGTTTACTCCACGGATTTTGAAGGTCACTTTCAGTGCGGAGAGGCTAAAGGGCCGATCTGTGACTGCCAGGCCAAAGAGTCGAGTGGCGGGAGGCGTTCACGCGGGCACATGACTGTGTGTATATAGCTATAGATATAGAGGAGTGCGCGCACTGCTTCGAGTCTCTTCGGTAGTCCTCGGGAAAGCGTCTTTGTTTTAGCGGGCCCGAGTTATCGGCGGCGTTTAATAAGTAGAGCGTCAGTTCTCGGCGACAACTTGTGAGAGAAGGTCACACCAGGACCTAATCGTTAGGAGATTTCAATAAAGTCATAATATCTGATCAACAATGATTTCACAGTTTATTTTTGAACCTTCGTGTAGTCTTGCCACATACAAAGGTTTCAAGCTATATGCAAAATAGAATTTTAAGAGGCTCATGATTTATATTATCACTTTAATTTATGTACTTTAACGTAAGCTGACTAATCATTAGTGTAAATAATTGATTATGGGAAAATGAATGAGATTAATAATTGTTGTATGCATTACTATTTGCATTGCAGCCAGAATCATGTCTCACAGGTTCGATTACTATATGAGATCGCGTCTCAAAGATAATAATTATAAACAAGTGTCCTAGGTTTCAAAGATCTGTTGTGATCACACAAAATCTCCAAATTGGGGTATAAACGAATTAAATCATCGGAAAAGATGAATAAGAAAAAATCTATTTTTGGCAAAAACATATTTTTTGTGAAAATTTACTGAAAATATTGTCAATAATGTAATCAACATTTTATTTTCAAAGGATACGCAAGACTTCAGTACACGGAAAAATGGTTGATGAAGATAGCAAATGCGTTTGAAAAAGACGTACGTAAGTTCTAGTACTTGATAACACTTAGTACCTAAGTAATTTATAAATAAAATGAATAATTAAGAGCGATTTTTTTTAATAATATTTTTATTCACAAATTTATTGATAAAAATTATTGGTTGTACATAAGGCGTTATCATACTCTATTTTTCTTGTGTGCTAAATTAAAAAAAAATGACGTGGACTATATTAATTATCGCTATAATTAAATTTGTCTTTATACCTTAATATACTTAGAATTAAATTATTGTTTGCATTGCATTATTTATAATAAATAACTAAATATTAATGAAAACATGCAACATAGGTATAGGTACTTATGAGTGGGAATCTAGTAAATCATAGCAAATATACTTTTCTAATGAGTATGCATATCTGTACTCGTATGTAGATCGTTATAGAAAATATCTACTGTGATTGTGGCAAAAATAAACATTGTAAATTCAACTACGATGATATAAATACTGATACATACTTAAAAAATGTGTTTTATTTTTGCTTTGAAAATTTAGCGACAAATACTCAAAGTTATTTAATTTGTTTGAAAGATATGTTTTATTCAGCAAGCATAAATGATTTTCAAGAAAGTTATGTTTTATTTAATTATATCCACATCCAGTCATGTTCTTTATGTGGTTCAATTTGAACTCGATTATACATCGTATTTTTTTATATTTATTTAATTTAATTATGATTTTTCAACAAACATATCAGTAAATTATTTATGATTTTTTTGCAAAGTTTATATGCAGTATTATTCAGACCATGCTTGAAGCTTAAGTTAAAACGAACGCAAGTAATAAAAGAGCCGTTGCTCCAAAGATTAATTGCGCAAAACTAAAAGTATTAACGAAATAATATGAATGAAAGACAGTTGAACCATTATGCTTATACTTTGTACTTTTAACAAAAATTAAAATATTTTTATAAACTTAAATCCAAATTTTTGTATGACATTGCTGCTGTTTTAATAAAATTATAACATAAGATTAATCATAAAAACGTGAACATACATAATAAAACAACATATAATATTTCAAAGCACCTTTTTCACAATTTACATGTACTGCATTTTCGAAATTTGCCGGCGACATGAATACATTCGTCGCCGGTAAGGACGAGTACTTTTTCTACATAACCAACACATGATGACTATCGCTAAAATCCACACGAACGGTACATAGAGATTGTGCTAGCAAAGACATATATGCGAAGTTTGTAAATCCTTGCGCTTTCTACTTCAGTTTTGGCTTTGTAATATTTATCTGTACTTACTGTCAAGAACAATAACATAAAATTAATCTATGGAATTATTTCTTACCAATTAACCTAGGAATAACAATCCTAGGGTTTTTAATCTGGTAAGTAATCAAATAGACAGTATTTTATTTAAGTTATCATCTTTTTCAAGATTATAAATTATACACATTGAGTTTCATTATTTAATATTGGCTGGGTAAACAATTGTTAATTTATAAATCTGAAAGTGACATACTTAAACCACATTATTTCATTAAAATTCAAATTGGAAATATAATTATTTAAAATTAGCGCGCTTACTGTTTTATCGACTGATCACTAGCGCTACGACAAAGTAGTAGAAGTGTTTTCTCGCTAGAGTATAGAGAGCTAAGAGAGAGAGAGAGAGAGAGAGAGAGAGAGAGAGAGAGAGAGAGAGAGAGAGAGAGAGCATGCGCAGAATAATCCAGCTGGCTGCTATAAAGAGGAGCGTTTGCTTGCGCCCACCCCGAAAACATCGTCCCGTCACAATGCTAGCGCATCGACAGCATGCGTGGAGCACGCGTGCTCCGTTCCTACGACGTCGTTGTGACCGAAATGTGCCGTCAATTTGCTCAGAATGTGCGTGTGGGCAAAAAGGCAGCACGCATGCCGTCTTACGTGCCAGCATTATGCTCGACTTCGTGCTTGCATTTTGCGGACATTTTTCAAAATCCGTGCTTTCGCTTGTAGGTGCACGGAACCTATATAAATGATTGTTTTTAATAATAAAAATCACAATATATAATGAAAATTATGTATATTTTATTAAATCTAATAAAAAGTAACATACAATTGCAATTACATATGCATAATATAAAACTTAACGCAATGAAATAAGAATACATCAATAATAATTAAAAAATACGTTAATAAAAAAGAAATCTACAATTAATTGAAATATTGTAGCAATCTGAGCTAAGCCCTCACATTCTAATACATCGTTTACAAATGATTTTTTTGCTACACCCTACTTGAGAAGCTACCACCGGACACATTCGTCTTGGTATGGGCTTCTGCATCTCTATAAAAATATATTGCACTGCTGCTGCTGGTGCTCTTTGAGGTACTGCTGTTGCTGCTTCTTTTCGAGGTATAATGTTGCTGCTGCTGTTGCTTTTCGTGGCACCGTTGCTGCAACGTAATGTGCTCCATTGCTCAAACAAATCCTGTTGATTCTGCTGCTGCTGTTGCTGTTGCTACTGCTGCTGCAAATAAACAGACACAAGCTATAATTCTATCATTACATGCATTATTAAAGAATGTTGAATATACTCATCTGATTTCAAATTCCAAATCGTTGATGGCTATTTATTCATCCCAAAAATGATAGGTGTGCGTACCTGCTGTGCTATATGAAACCTGTAAAATATTAATTATTTTAAAAAAAGGAATGTAAAATACTGATCACTTGGAGCACCTGTAAGAATAAATATTAGACACTTATATTATATAATAGATATAGAAATATATATTTCTTACAATGGATGAGATGTCTATCAAAAGCTGAAAATCAAATTTTGTTTATTAGGTATGAGCGGGCCCCGACCTCGCCCGTCTCTGTGAGGCTCATCCACAATACTAGCCCCTCCAACGCTTTCTCACATCTTTTATAACTAATAATAAATGAAGCAAATAAAAACATATACTTGTAATAAAAATGTGAAAAAGCGTTATGATAAAAAATACACGTTAAACACTAATAGTAAGAAATAATAAAGCATACCTAAAACTAACGTGTATTTTTTATATAACTGAAACAAAAGTTGGGTTATGAAATTAAGCCCTCCAAAGCCCTTTCACATCTATTTAAACTAATTTGAAAATAAAAAAAAAACGAAGAATGGGAAACTAAAACTATTTTTAGTAATAGTGTGAATGAGCTTGGTGAGAAAGAAAAGTTATGAAATAAATATAAATAATAAATGAAAGAATACTTATCTTAATTTACGAAAATATATTCTCTTCTTCTTCATCTTCTTGAGCATCTTCTTTAACTCCTTCAGCATCTTCTTGATATTCTTCAGCATCTTCTTGATATTCTTCAGCATCTTCTTCATCTCCTTCAGCATCTTCTTCATTTTCATTTTGTTCTAAGTTCGGATCCTCGGTGTCGTTCTCCTCAAAGTCGTCGTCTTGTGTCTTGGGATCCAAGTTCAGGTTGTCACCGTTTTCTTCGTTCAAGTCATCGAACATCTGGTTATCCAGGTTGTTGTTGTTGTTCCAGTAGATGGTCTCATGAAAGTCGTTATCGCTGAACTTTTCTTCGTTCTCTCCGTCGAAGCGTGGCGCATTGTCGACGATAGCTGGCTCGTTATGACGGCGAAGTCGCTTAGGCGGTGGAGAATCCTGGTGATTCTGGTTTTGAATCGGACGACGTACCAGGATGCCAGTGCGGCGAAAGCTCTCTTTGGCACTCTTGAGGGCTTTTGTCATAGCCTTGACGAAATCATCCTCCGTTGGCTTCGTCAGTGTATCCTTATTATACGGCATTGCATCTGTAATTAATAAAACGTTAATAATGCATTTTCTAAAATATTTTATGATTTTTAAGCATACAATAACAATAAATGTACTTAGGCAAGCTGTCGAAAAACGAGTATCCTTTAGTGCCATGAGGTCTTGGTTAGTTTTTGAGCCGGTCCATGTGAGATTGCGGAAAATATCTTCATTGACAACAAAGCAGGCTTTGAAAAATTTTGCTGCTGAATCTGATGCAGTAACTCCTTTGATATATTCCAAGTAGCTTACCTGAAATAAATATTAGAGATGAAGAAATACATTAATTGATTTAAAAAATTCAATTCTACTTACGCAGTCGTCAAACTGCTCGTCCGTGGTATTGTCGAATGCTAGTAGATCCGCGCAGGACTTGAACGGCAAGAAAACAGGTTTTGTTGTCGCCTTGGAAGATTGATGCTTTCTGATGTCTGTCAACATTTTATGAATGGATCTAAAACAAAACAAACATAAAAAAAAAATTATATTAATGTGACTTATTGTTCAAAAAATTGCAACAGTATTGCCGACACATACGTTGCTAATGTCTGGACATCGACGACCTTTTTGTTGATCGACCTAAAACGAAAATGAAAAATTTAATTTATTAATACATTGTTATTACATTACATTGTTATAGTATATTACATTGTGTTATTGTTTATAATATCATAAAAATAACACTACGAAGTACCTTACATCGTTCTTCAGCTCTTCCTGACTGGATTTTACAGCACTGTAAAATAAAATATTTTTGTCATTTATACAGAGATTTATATTACAACGTATATACGCAATAGTGCAGCATATACACAAGTATATTTACCTAATCGATGCCTCTAGACGGACTATTCTTTTGTTCATCGATCTATAAGCAATGCATGAATCGATTGTTATAAGTGTTATATAAAAAGAAAGGAAACCACGTTGAACTTACTGTGTAGTCTTTGACAATTCCTTGATAGACATTTCCACTGCTGCTGTTCCTGTATTTTGCGGCGTACGGTATCGATGATCTAAAATGAATAAAGCAGTATGAAAAAAAATGTGTATACATGTTACAGCCCGATATATATTGAACCTGTATTATTGTAGTTACCGTTATATTGTTGTTGTTGTTGTTGTTGTTGTTGTTGTTGATGTTGTGATGTCAATGCTGTTTGCGAACGAAATGAGTGCTGTAATTCTGCCTTATCTTCTTGCGTATTTCCGTAGTTTTTCTGTCCTTCCGTTTGCGTTTTTCTCCCTGGCTTATTGAGATGTTGCGGTGGCTTTTCTCCTTGATTCTGTCTCTGACATTGCATGCTAACAGTTCCTTGCGACTTCTGCCAATGTTGCGAGTTTCCTCCTTGCAATTTCTGTCCCTTTTGCGAGTTTCTTCCTTGCGTTTTCTGTCCCTGTTGCGAGTTTCCTCCTTGCGTTTTCTGTCCCTGTTGCGAGTTTCCTCCTTGCGTCGGTCTATTGTGCATACTTCCAGTTCCTTGGTGTTTCTGATTATGTTGCACTACCTTTCCCTCTTTCTTGTTATTTCTTTGTTGCTCCTCTTGCTTCTGCTGCTGCTGCTGCTGCTGCCATGTCAGTTTCGGCTGGTTATTAAGCTGCTCTTGGTTCATCACATTCATTCTCCCCAAGAGATTGGCATTGGCTTCATCGACAGGAGAAGCTCCCAAGTTCTTCTGTTGTTTTTTGTTCATCTGAGGGCGAGCACGTAAATTCAAAAAAGCAAGTAAAAAGTCGAAACTGAACTTCAGTATAATATATTTCTATACAAGTGAGAAAGTATTAATTTCAGCATGAGCGTGAGGTTTGCACGAGTGCGAAATCAAAACTATTGCAGAATATCGAATTAAACGCGTCCATCGAACAATATTTTCCGACGCAGTAAGCGTAAAATTGATTTTAAAAATTTGCTAAATTGGTAAAATGCACATTTACGGCCACTTCATACAACAAACTAAACAAAAAATATGAATTTACAAATAACAATCCATGAAACTAAAAAATGTATACGAGGGTAAAAAATGTTTGAACGGCTTGTGCGAAAAAAAAATCAAAATTATAAGTTAATTGAGAAAGTGCTTGGACATGATAACTGCAACGATAAAATGTTGAGAGTTGCATTCTTTGGTTGTGTTTCCGTTAGTCCAATACGGCATTCGAAAGCATTTACCTGCGACTTGCTGGAGCCTCACAAAAACAAATTCAGTAGCGGGTGCTGAACAAAGAAAAACATTGACTAATGATGAAGCGCACGGAAGATTATAAAAATTGTCGACTTTTTTAAAAAGCTGTAGAAGAAGGTAGCACTTATTGTTGCATTCGAAAACATTCTGAATTACACCAATGGATTTGTTTCGCAAAATAACAGTACTATCCTGTTTTAAAGTGGACAAGTGTATCGAGCCTGTTACAATCTTTTTATATTGGTTGTAACACTTATTAGAATGTTCGATTGGGGGAGTTGGTCCTCTCGCATGACAGCCAATAAATTTTAGCGTTGAGGGATCAACATATTTCTTCGATGCTGTACGAACGCATTCAGCTGTCCTCTTTGCAATCTGTTGCAAATGTTGATTTGGCTTACGGCATAACTTTCGACAATAAGTCATGTTATTCTCGTAGGGAAACGCAGAGAAATTATCTAATGGACCGAAAGATCTAACATCATCAGGAAGGTGCAATAAAGCATGAGTATTGTACGACAGAAATTCCACGCCATACACATCAGAAGCCATTTCAACAAATAGTTTTATGCACTTATCTGCGTAATCGATAGATTCCATTGTGGAAGAAGGATTCGCCAAAATTCTTATAGCAGTGTGAAGGAGAAGAAAGTGATTGTAAACTGCAGGATTTACCAAGCCAATGAATACAACCGGACCACTGTATAGAAGTATCTGCCTGTGCTCGGTGGCTTTAAATTTGCTATGCTTGTCAATACTGACAGGCTTGCGAGCAAAATCCTGTGGACAGTAACTTTTAACTTGTTCGAGACGATCTATCAACACTTCGACAAACGGTTTGCTCAACTTGGCTGATTGTACGAATCTACCATCGATTATTCCTTGCAGAATTTTTTCCATAAGGCCGAGACATACCAGGTGCATGTAGTCGAATACTACATTGGACACCAAGTCAAATGGGAGAGAAGCAATAGCTGATGGTCCATTATGATGATCAAGGTCCATCATTGACGAATATTCATCATGCGTACGTGGAGCATGATTGGTTCCTTTGTACGCTATCACCCCTGAACGAATAGATTCACCTACGACATGACATTTGGAACAAGGAGCTTTACTATTGTGTCCTCGATGACCATGAATAAACGATCGAGCCGGTGCATCGGCTATGAAACACCTCAAATGCAAAAATTTTTGTTGTCCACAAAATTCAATACCATTTTGCAAAAGGGAGAGTAACTCATCAGTGAATGGTTTGAGAAATTCGGTAGCACTCGTAGGCTTTTTTGTTTCCTGAAATATACCCACGATTTCTGGGGAGCTATCGAGGATATTAGCTATACGAACTTGTATAGGCCACATTAGAATTTTACTCGCTTTATCCAGTGAAGCCTCATCTGTACTGAAATCGAGTTCAATTAAATCGGGAATCATATGCGCAGGAGTTACACTAAGAATATGAAGAATACCTGTTTCTACACCTAAATGGAGATATTCGCCTCCAGCTACCTTTTCAATAGGCAAAGAATAAGCTGGGGTCTTTAAAATAGTTCGAGGATCAATGTGCAAAGTGGAGAAACATTTGTGACTTTTAATAGCTAGTAACACAGCTCTTATTTGCGTATGGGACATATTTTGCTCAGTGAACACCGAAGCAAGCCTATCTTCGAAATCTTCAACGGTTTCGTCACATTTCTCAAAAGTGGAGGAAGATGAGATCGAATTACCATCGTCCATTATTGCACGGTCATTGTCTGAATCACAATCTACATCCATCGGATCATCACTCTCCATTGAGCACGAGTTTTCGTTAAAATTGATCCGTTCATTCGATAAATCCTGCGCATCTTCCGAAGAATCAAATTGAAAAGTATCGACCGCGGCTTCTACTTGAGGAACATTTTCAACCACTAAGCTTTGTATATAATCGAACCGAGCTTTACTAAATAATTTTTTCATACGTACTTGATAATCACGAGAGCAAGATTCTAACGGTTTTCTAGTACGCATTGATCGTATTGCATACATTTTGGAAAATGAATAATAATTGCGAGTTAATATTAAGAAATAACTTTGGGAAAAACTATATTATTGTAAGTATATAATAATATAATATAAAACCTTGCAGTCGATGCCTTGAAGTTAAACAGCAATATTCGAACACGCCGTAGATTACACTCTCCTGGCACAGCTACTGCGAAACCTGGTATAACAAATGAAACGTTTAATAATTAATAAAAATATTGACTGCTTCAAAATCCAAAAAGGTGTAGGTCAACAGGTTAACTTTGCCTGTTGCTCAGCATATAAGGCAAAATTGACATTTTCAAGTGCGCAAATATATATATATATATATATATACACTACACTAAGTAACAGGCAATGTTACTATGAGTTTCTGTACTTAAAAACACAGTAACAAACAATAATATAAATCCCTGCAGCTGAAAGATACTATTTCACAATTATTTTAAAAAATATACTGAGCAAGAAGCAAAGTTATTATGAGTTTCTGCACTGAAAAATGCAGTAAAATATAATAGCAGGAGTCGCTGTGGCTTAGAGATACTCTTCATCAATCATTGCTATAGTAAATGGCAAATGCTGAAAATTCGTATCCAAGTCTACAAGTAATCTTTGTAACAGAGACAATTAAACAAAAAACTTTCTACATAGCTACCTATGTTATGTTATTTAAAACCTGTGTACAAAATTTCAAAGCTCTAGCAGAAAAAGAATTGAAATAGCAGGCTTGAAACCACTTATGCCTCTATGTACATCTTATATGTATACATATGCATAAAATTGAGACATTTTTTATGTATTGAAGGACAGGCAAAGTTATTACTAGTTTCTATACTTACAGATACGGTTAAAACAATATTATAAGTCACTGTGGCCAAGAGAATTTCTTTATTAATCTTTTTAAGAAATTAAATGTCTAAATCGAAAAGCCGGGTACAAGTCTATAGCTAAACTATATAACAGAGACAATAAAACAAAATACTTTATACGTAGCTAACATTGTTATATAATTTAAAACCTCTGGACAAAATTTCAAAGCTCTAGCAGTAAAAGAATTAAAACAGCAAGCCTGTCAACATGTAGTTGTAATGATAACCTATATTAACCGTGGAAACATGAAAAAAGATTAAGACCTTGCCATTTAAATATTGACCGTAATGATCAGAAATTTTGTACACATGTTTTAAATGACATAAGAAAGCTAGATACATTGAAATTTTTTGTTATATTGTCTCTGTTACAAACATTATCTGTACACTTGGACACGGCTCTTCAGTTTACGTACATCATTTCTTGAAAGGAGTGATCAAGAGGAACGCTAAACCACAGTGATTTCTATTATTGTTTTTTACTGTGTTTTTAAGTACAGAAACTTACAATAAAGTTTTTGTAACAGCAATATTCAGCAAAGTTTTTGAAAGTTTTTGCACTTATGATATACACAAACTGAAGAGCCGTGTCCAAGCCTACAGATAAACTATATAACAGAGTCAATAAAACAAAAAACTTTCTACATGGCTACCTATGTTATGTTATTTAAAACCTGTGTACAAAATTACAAAGCCCTAGCAGAAAAATAATTGGAACAGTAGCCTTGCCAACACTTAGCTGTCATGCTAATCTATTGACCGTGGAAACAAAAGAAAAAGTTCAAGACCTTGCCATTTAAATGTTTTTGACCATAGAGGTCTGAAATTTTGTACACATGTTTTAAATAACATAACAAAGCTAGCTATATTGAACGGTTTTGATAAATTGACTCTGTTATAAAGTTTACCTATAGACTTGGACACGGATTTTCAGATTTTGACTGAAATTTTTTTAAAATCATGGATGAAGTAGATCTCTCAGCCACAGTGACTTATATTATTCTTTTTTACTGCATTTTTAAGTACAGAAACTTATAATAAAGTTTTTGTAACAGCAATATTCAATAATAATTGCCACTTTGAACTGTGCTTATATGTATGTATTATACACATATACATAAAATTCAGACTTCTAATTTATTTACTGATCAAGAAGCAAAGTTTTTGAAAGTTTCTGCACTTAAAATTTCAGTAAAAAACAATAGAATCGGTCCCTGATTAGAGGTACTCGTTATCACTTCTTTTAAGAAATGATATACACAAACTGAAGAGCCGTGTCCAAGTCTACAAGTAATCTTTGTAACAGAGTCAATAAAACAAAAAACTTTCTACATAGCTACCTATGTTATAATATTTAAAACCTGTGTACAAAATTACAAAGCCCTAGTAGAAAAATAATTGAAACAGTAGCCTTGCCAACACTTAGCTGTCATGCTAATCTATTGACCATGGAAACATAAAAGAAAAAGTTCAAGACCTTGCCATTTAAATGTTTTTGACCATACAGGTCTGAAATTTTGTACACATGTTTTAAATAACATAACAAAGCTAGCTATATTGAACGGTTTTGATAAATTGACTCTGTTATAAAGTTTACCTATAGACTTGGACACGGATTTTCAGATTTTGACTGAAATTTCTTTAAAATCATCGTTGAAGTGGATCTCTCAGCCACAGTGACTTATATTATTCTTTCTTACTGCATTTGTAACTACAGACACTTATAATAAATTTGTCTGTAACAGTAATTATTAATAATAATTGCCGCTGAGATACTGAGATTTCTTAAAAATAATCGATCTGATCTCATATAGCAACAGTGATAAGAAATCTCAGTCAGAAATTGAAAATCCGTGTCCAAGTCTACAGGTAAACTTTCTAATAGAGCTAGATAAACAAATAAATTGTAATATGGCTAGCTTTGCCAAGTTACTTAAAATCTAATGAATAACAAAAAAGTTACCCTTACAGCTTTCAAAGCCAATTCTTTAAGAGTTGGTGTTGATATGTAGCCAGTCGATGACCTGTGTACTCCTAGCTGACCATCAAGTTGGCAATTTGATGGACTTGATGAGCAGATGGATATCCGTACTCTAAAGTCTTCGACCTATATAAATCCAATTTTATTAGAATATAGAATAGTTTGAACATCCTAATGAAAAATATACATATTAATGTAACCTAAGGGAAGTAAAAATGCATTAAATACATAATGAATCAACAGTAATATATAA
Organism: Nasonia vitripennis; assembly: GCF_009193385.2. Classification (NCBI taxonomy): domain Eukaryota; kingdom Metazoa; phylum Arthropoda; class Insecta; order Hymenoptera; family Pteromalidae; genus Nasonia; species Nasonia vitripennis. Next base: position 3,026,219 of record NW_022279623.1, on the reverse strand, counting down.
ATATTACAAGAGATAATTTTATTTATTTTCTGTACCTTTTTTGATGTTCTAACTGCTTCCTTTAATGAAGTTCCCGTGCACTTGCTTTTCAATGAGAGAGATGTTGTGCTGCGTTCAGCAATTCCCAACAAGATTTTACCTCGATAAAAAGAAAATACTTTAGAAAAGCGAATATTACTTATTGCAAAATGAATAAAATAAGACAAGAATATTATTTTCAAAGAAAGAATAAAAGAAAGAAAGCGAATGAATGAAAGAATGAAAGAATGAAAGAAAGAAAGAAAGAAAGAAAGAAAGAAAGCAAGAGTATCTGCAGTGCTTCCTGGACCCTAGTGCCTTCTCAGCCTCTGATGATATGATGCCAAGGATGGTACAGCAGGTGCCCCAGGAGGTAGCTTTGGATCTCTCGAATATCTGAAACTGTACGTAAAGACACCGTAAAGAATTTCGGCAACATAACCTCGAATTCTCCTTGCTTTTTTATGAGTTTTGCATATGTGTTTATCAAAGCTTTTAACTTTAGTTAATTAGTATCTTAAATTAATAATTTATTAGTTAGTAGGTTAATATCACTAATTTTATACGTATTTATGCATTAAACACGGAAACAAAAAGATAAACGGACATGACCTTTCCTAACCGATAACCACCTATATCTGCGTCATATTTATCATAAAAAAAGCATTATTAAAGTTATATATTCACTTACCAAAGGCGCTTTATTGATGTAGTTGTTGAAACACTCAATAATTATTGTTAATCAACTATTATTGAGGCAACAAATATTTTTGCTGTTAACGTGCAAGCCGTTGAAGCAAAAAGGATCGGAAATCGTCGGGTACCCGGCAACGTTGCCGTACGTAAAGGATATATAAACGTTGGAATCACATGATCAGCGCCAAATTCAAATCAAACTGATACGGAAACTTGGCTTAATCGATTGTTTGATAAATTAATAATTCATATATAGCTATTGTTATTGCTCTTAAAATGTTGTAATTATGCGACTATTAATAATTAAAAATATATTACTTTTGCCCAACTTGCTCTTGTTCAACAATTTTCATAATTTTTTTAATAATTGCAAATAAACAATAAATTTATAAATAAACTCGATTAATTATTTATAAATAATAATATAATAAATTATTTGTGTGCATATTATGTTGTATGCGTTTCATCGTATGATTGTAAAATTGCATAACCCATTTATATGAATATATATTTTGTTCAAATAGTGTTACAACAATAATTCATGGACAATTATTCATCTTGAGTATCTATTTTATGTCTAAAGGCATTGCATTGGACGGAATCATTGTTGAAAATGTTTAAAACACAAAATTGCATAAATCCCCCGTGGGCTATCGAAATGCTTGCAAAATGCCGCCACGAAATTTCGAATTTTACCTCACGGCGTGCCCACAATGTGCCAGCATTATGCCGAATACATATGTCGGCCAAAAATTTTTCCACAATTGTCGTCACACCGACGGCACAGAGACAGCACGCGTGCTCGTCACGCGTGACCCTAAAATGCTCGGCACGGGATGTTATCTGGGCAGATAACATTATGCGGTCACAGTGTGGTCACAGGACCGTCCAGCGTGCTCCAAAAGGCCGTCACGCGTGACTGCCAGGTACCTGTGCAGAAACCAGTCATATGACGAGCATGTGAAGAGCATTGTGACTGCAAGCGTGCTCTGAAATGCTGCATGCGTGCAAGCCTTATGCGGACATTGTGGCGAGTGCATGCAGTCAATTTGGCGGCATCGTGCTTGCATTTTTTTTTAATTTGCTTTTAATTCGCACGCGTGCCGACCGTGTGCAGACAATATGCGGGGGTTCGTGCGGGTATTGTGCGGGCATTTTCCGGCATTTCCGGGATTCCGTGCCCGCTTATTGTTGCAGGCATTTTCCGGAATTCTCGGAAACGCCTGCCCGCATTTATTGGAGGATATGAGCCTCCAATAAATGACTTGCAGACAAATTATTATAATATTTTATAAACATTTATTGAAATAATTATAATTATAAATACAATGAATATTTAAAAGCGCAATATTAACAATAACAAATTAAATAAAGATTTAACATCGCGTTATTTTACAAAATATCGAATATTTAAGTAATTATTACTAACATAAATAAGTACAATAACAAAATCATGAATCTATCGCTATATAATCCTCTTCTTCGTTGATGGATTCCTGGGGTAACTCTTCCATCTGCGAGATGAAAAAGCAGCTGCTGCTAGTACTGCTTCTTTCGTGCTCGGTCCAGCTCATGATATTGTGGCTACATTTGCTGCTGAAAAAGAAATCATTCTATTAATAAATAATAAGTAAGGCTTTTTTAAAGGGGGTGGTGAGAGAGGCCCGACCTCGCCTCTCTCCGTATCTGTGCTAAAAATTAAACTACCTAGCTGAAGCAGAAAGCAAATGGCTCCATCCAGCCTGGAACTCCTTGCAGAATGTTGGAAGTCCAGCTGTTGTTCTTGCAGATTGTGTGTGGTCCTCTGCAGCTTCTTCAGCAAGCTCTGTAAGCACAATTAAAATTAGAACATGCTTTATAAAATAATGGTTAAAGGTAAATAAGAGGAAATGTTAAGAGTTTGAAAGATTGTGATTTGAATGATGGGGAATAGGAATACAAAATGAATTTAATATATAATTATACGGGAACTTAGGATTAAACCTGCTTACCTCTAGATTTCCCAGGTACTGCAAGGGCTACGATGCATGCAGGTTGATCTTGATTATGATGCAGCAGGATCGACGATCGGCTCGAAAACAGAAAGTGGCAGAATGGATTACTAAAACGTATTACAATATTAAATAGAATGAATAATAAGGGTTTTTTAAGGGGGGTGGTGAGAGAGGCCCCGACCTCGCCTCTCTCCGTGAGGCTCATCCACGGCTGTAGCCCCTCCGTGTACGCCCCCTGACATTTTTTCTATTTAAATGAAATATAAATAAAACAAAATAAACATAACGTTGAACTAAAATGTCAGAGAACGTTAAAAAGTTCACATGTGCACGAAAAAACTAAAACAATGCATTATAAAAGGCAACATGTGTACTTTTTAGCTGAAAATAAATAAATTTGTTAAATATAATAAGAAGTAAGTGAATGAGTGAGCGAGTGAGTGAGTGTGTGAGTGAGTGAGTAAGTGAGTGAGTGAGTGAAATAGCTGATTATAAATAATTAGAATGGGTTTCTCTAAAAATATCGGTGGCATCGCTGTCGGAGACTCGTGCATTGTTGTCGTCCTCGGTGCCGCTGCTCCTATCGTCTGTGCTGCTCTCGTCGCTGCTCCCGTTGTCGCTCTCGTCACCGCTGCTATCGTTCTCCTGCTGGTCGTTGTTGTCCTCTGCATTAGCGCCATTGTCCTCGGCATTAGCGCCGTTGTCCTCGTCATTAGCGCCGTTGTCCTCACCACCGATTACATCATCATGATGATCACGCTCGTTAGCCTCTTGTCGTTGCAGCTGTAGATCAAGGCGTTGACGCTGAACTTCCAACTGATCGTAGAGAGCAAGGTTTTGTGCAGGCCTCTTCATCTTACGACGAAAGCCTCCCTTGGCGCTTTTCAAAGACTTGGTCATGGCAGAGGCGAAATCGTCGTCCTGTGGTGCAAGCAAGGTCTTCTTATCCGCCGGCATTGCCTCTGAGAAAAAAAAATAATTTAGTTTTAAGATAAAATTAATCATTAAATAAAAATATTCAACGTACCTCTGCAAGCCTTGGCAAAATCGGTTTCCTTCAACGCCAGAATACCATCCCTTTTAGAGGAACACCAAGTGAGATGCCGAAAGATGTCTTCGTCTACCTTGACGCACTCCTTCATGTATCTGGCCGCTGAGTCGGTGTAATTGGCACCACCTAGGCTGATCAGATAGTCGACCTAAAAAAAGTTTTACAATTAAAAAAGAAGTAAGAAAATAATTTATACCCATAAAAAAATGTCGATACTTACAAGTTGAGCGTACGCCTCAGCACCAACAAAATTGAATGCTAGGATGTCGGCCAATGTTTTAAAGGGCAGATATTGAGGACGAACTGCCACCTTTCGCTTCTGCCTATTAGTAATTTCTTTTAGCATTTCGTGCATGGAACTGAAAAAAAATTGAAATGTTAGGGTGTTGAAATCTCTTAAAAGACTTAGGATATAAATAAACAAACTGTTAAAATGTGTTAAAATACCTCATTAATTTCTCTATGTTGGCGAGTCTTTCGTCCACTGATCTGAAAATAAATAAAATTCAATTAATATAATAAATACATAAATACAAATACTTATTAAGTAGTATGGCACAAAATATACTTTGAATGGTTTTCCAAATTGTCAGTTTTTGTGGAAAGATGACTCGCGGTGGCACCAACGGTAACGATTCGTCGATTCATCGAACTGAAAATATAATTGTATGTATCATCGTATTCATTTAATATAAATATATTTTTAATACTCACTCGATTCTCTCCAAAATCTTGGCCATTTGCGCAGTATCGGGGGCGGTGAGAGGAGCTGTCGAGGAAGATGCTGAAATTCCTACAGCATTTGGCTCCTGAAAATCCATCGGCGGACGTGTCGACAATCCTTGCTTCGGTAGTTGCTGTTGTTTGGATGTCGACGCTCGTTGCTCCTGCAATTTCTTATTGAGGGTCGGTTGAGGCTGCGACGCGGAGAAACCGTTGTTACGGGTTTGCCACGACGACGATGACGACAACAATACGTCTGGCTGCGATGATGATAGTCGTTTATTCGCCTCTAGTTTAGCGCGCTTATCCTGCTTCGTCTTCTTTTTCTTGTCTTTTTTGTCCATCTTGTCTTTGCTTTTTTTCCCTTTCTTGTCCTTCTTCTTCTCCTTCTTAAGGTTTTTAGGTGGCGGCGCATCCATTTGGCTGACGGGCTGAGAGAAGAAGCTCCTTGAGAGGGTGGATGGCATCAAGTCCGACAGCTTAGAAACGGCTGCGGCCACTGGAATCGCGCCCGTATTCTTCGACATTTTGCTGGCACAAAAAATAACCAAGTGTAAATTGCGATGATTATGAATAAGGTAATACCCAATGGAAAGAATAATAAAATACTAGGCTATTATTCCGTCTCGAAATGAGTTGACACGATCTTGACAACAACAAAATAATTTGATTTAGCCTCTTTCGTTGGAGCGTCTACCGGCCAATACGGCATTCGAAAGCATTTATCGGTGACTTGATCGAGACCGACAACTATTATACCGGTACTTAAAGTAGAGCACAAAAAAACTCCGATTAATGATGAAGAGCAAGGACGATCAAAAAAATTTTCAATTTTTGCGAAAGTTTTTAAAACGAGATAGCAGTAATTGTCGTATCTGATGACATTTTGAATAATGCCGATAAATCCGTTTCGAAGATAAACGGTACTATCCGGTCGAAGAATAGAGAAATGCACGTCTCCGGTTACTACTTTCCTATATTGCTCGTAATCAGTCGAACCATCAATCAATGGTGCAGGACCTCTCGTATGAGCACCAATGAATTTAGTTAGATTCGCGTCGATGCATTTCGAAGAAGCTGTACCACAGTTTTCCGCTCTGCGGTTGACAATTTGTTGCAAATGCTGGCTAGGCTTCCTGCACAATTTTCGGCAATAAATCATATTGCTTTCGTAAGGGAAAGCTGAAAAGGAATCTAACGCTCCGAAAGCCCTAACATCATCGGCAAGATGCAACAGAGTATGAATATTATACGATAAAAATTCTATACCGTACACGTCAGAGGCTGTTTGTACGAAGAGCTTGATGCACTTTTCAGCGAAAGCTACAGACTCGGGTGTAAAATGAGGATTGATTAAAATTCTTATGGATGCGTGAAGCAGAAGAAAATGCAAATAAAGAGCGGGATTAACTAAACCGTTGAAGATAACAGGAGCGGTATATAAAAGCAACTGTCTCAATTCGGTAGCTTTAAATTTGCCATGGTGGTTGATGTCGACTGGTTTTCGCGCAAAATCTTGCGGGCAGTAATTTTTTACTTGCTCTAGTCGATCATTGAGGATTCGTACAAGATTCGCGTCAGCGATTTTAGCGGTTTTGACGAACCTACCATCTACTAATCCTTGAAAAATTTTCCCCATTACACCCAAACAGACCAGGTGCATATAGTCGAAGACCGTACTCTTGACCAAATTTATGTGAAGACTGAGATCGATTAGAGGGCAATCTATACCTACGCTATGGTGATCCGTATCAAACTTTTCAAGGTATTCCTCTTGTGTACGAGGTCTATGATCGACCCCCGTATACACCATCACTCCTGGACGTATATTTTGACCGCGAATCCAACATCTCGAACACGGAGCCCTAGAACTATGCGAACGGTGACCTAACGAAAACGAACGAGCAGGAGCATCGGCGACAAAGCACCGCAAATCAACGGAAAAATGTTTACCCATGAAATCTACACCGCTCTGAATAACCTGACGCACATCTCGATTAAACGGTTGAAAAAAATCTTTGGCACTCGTTGGCTTTTTGTTCCCTTTAAATACTCCCACAATCTCTGATGCAAAACGATTGCCAAAGTTTGCTATTCTGATCTGAATCGGCCACAAAGCGATCTTACCTACTTTATCAAGAGAAGCACCATCTGTACTAAAATCTATTTGGATATGCTCTTTCCGCAAATGTGGGGGAGTCGAAGACAATATCTTTAGCAAAGCCTGCTCTACGCCAAAATGAAGGTACTCGCCTCCAGCTACTTGAGTGATAGGGGCAGAGTAGTTTGGAGTTTTTAAAATAGTTCTCGGGTCCACGTGTATACTCGAAAAACAGCCGTGTGTTTTTATCACTTGCATGATAGCCCTGATCTGCGTGTGGGTCACGTTCTGCTCCGCAAAAACTGTGGCCAGCCTATCTTCAAAATCGTGTACGCTCTCTAAACCGTCGCATACAACCGATTCACATTCACTCTCACTCTCGTCCCGATCACTCTCATTCGGGCTGTTAATAACCCTCTCATTCGCACCATCATCCAGACAGCTCACCGGACGGGGTACATCGAGATCCGGCTCGTTCGGGCGATAGACGGGGGGCTCTACAATGGCGGTGCAACGATTCTGAACCGACGGTACATAATCGGAAGCTCTTTGATATAATCTTAATATTTCGGCTCTATACGCAGGCGAGCAATCTTGCAAACGCTTCCTACTGCGCATAGTTAAAATTCGATGCATATTTCAAATGAAAATCGTACTTCCCGATAATCAGCGCAGCTTATTCTTTGAGGCGGTTTACACAATCAGCAGATGGTGAACTCTACCCCTTGGCGTAGCCCAGATGTTGTAGTAGTAGCTGGAACTCCTGACAGAAACTTGGATGTTGTGGTCCTCTGCAGCTTCTTTATTTCAGCAAGCTGTGGAAGAAAAATTAAAATTAGAATATAATTTTTATTGTATATAAAAAATATATATATAAATGCAGCTGTACAGGTAATTATGACAAAGAGATCCTCTAAAACAACTCAGTGAAGAAATTACCCTCGCCAAACCAATATGCGGGCATGGATCTCTTGGCCAAGTTTACAATTAACTTGAATTAGTAAAAACAAGTAATATTTTCAGATTCAACATCATTTTTATATCGTCTGTGCAAAATTTCAACTACCTAGCTTCAGCAGAAAGCAAATGGCATGAGAAAGTATCAATATAAAGGGTATATAGTAGCTGGTACGGATAGTCCAAATCTGAAAATCTTATATTTTCATGCTGTGTGCTTTCTACTGCAGCTAGGGACCTGAAATTCTACACAGATAATATAAAAATTCTGCGAAAACAGATAATAATGGCCATTTAAACTTTATCCAGACCCTTAGACCCATCACTGACATAAGTGGGCACGCATTTTGACTTAATGATAGTGATTCTTTCACACAGTTGTCAAGGAGGATCTCGTTATCAAACTGACTTGCACAGCCGTTTTCCATTATAATTGTACGTGTAGAAAAGTATAATTACTTTGCATGTCACCGTAGATAAGCAGAACCGTATCAAAGAAAAATAGTATTGCATAATACAGTGCACACCTAAATGTGAAGATAAAAAATATATCTCGAGGTGACACGCAAAGTAGTTATACTTTTCCACACCAGAAATAGAATGCAAAACAGTTCTGCAAGTCATTTTGATACAAAGATCCACCTCGACAATTTTTTCATAAAATCAGCCACGCCAATTCAAAATACAGGCATGGGTCTGTAGGTCAAGATTACAACTAACTTAGTTGTGTAAAAATTAATATGGTTGGTTGTTTCTGCATGATTTATCAAATATCTGTGCAAAATTTCAACTACCTAGCTTCAGCAGAAAGCAAATGGCATGAGAAAGTGTCATAACATGTCTCATGTCGACAAACAAAAATCTTTTACTTTCATGCCATGGGCGTTCTGTTTCAGCTACATAGTTCAAATTTTACACAGACACTATATTAAATATGCTGAAACCGCCAACCATATTAAATTTCACTTAAACAAGTCAGATGTAATCTTGACCCAGAGACCCTAGCTCGTATTTTGATTTGCTTACGGTCATTAGTCCAAATAACTGTCAAGGATTTTGTTCTTATCCAATTGACTTACAGAACTGTTCTGCAATCTATTTTTAGGTGTAGAATAGTATAATGATTTTACATGTCACCTCAGAATAAATTAACAAAAGCACTGATTAACATATATAATGTACACCTGAATGTAAAGATAAAAAATATATCTCGAGGTGACACGAAGTAGTTATACTTTTCTACACCTAGAAATAGAATGCAAAACAGTTCTGCAAGTCATTTTGATACAAAGATCCACCTCGACAATTTTTTCATAAAATCAGCCACGCCAATTCAAAATACAGGCATGGGTCTGTAGGTCAAGATTACAACTAACTTAGTTGTGTAAAAATTAATATGGTTGGTTGTTTCTGCATGATTTATCAAATATCTGTGCAAAATTTCAACTACCTAGCTTCAGCAGTAAGCAAATGGCATGAGAAAGTGTCATAACATGTCTCATGTCGAATCCAAAAATCTTTTACTTTCATGCCATGGGCGTTCTGTTTCAGCTACATAGTTCAAATTTTACACAGACACTATATTAAATATGCTGAAACCGCCAACCATATTAAATTTCACTTAAACAAGTCAGATGTAATCTTGACCCAGAGACCCTAGCTCGTATTTTGATTTGCTTACGGTCATTAGTCCAAATAACTGTCAAGGATTTTGTTCTTATCAAAATGACTTATAAAAATGAAAAAATGACGCTGAAACTAATAATCATAGCCATCATCTCAGGATCGCTTAAGCCCTTTAATCACATATGTGGGCTCACTCACTGGTTAGACGGTGAAATCTCCCTCTTGGAGTAGCTCAGATCTCAGCAGTAGCTGGAACTCCTAGCAGCAAGTTGAAAGGCCACTTGTCCTTGTAGATTGTGTCGGTCCTCTGCTACTTCTTTTCAGCAAGATCTGTGAGCACAATTATAATTATAACATACTTTATAAAATAAGAGGAATAGTAAAGGTAAATAAGAGGAAGTTTTTAGAGGAAAGATTGTGATTTGAATTAGGAATAGGCGGAATACAATATTAATTGAATATATAATATATAATTATACGGGAACATAGGATTAATCCTGCTTACCTCTCTGGATTTCCCAGGTACTGCAAGGGCAGCTGCGATGCGTGCAGGTTGATCCTGATGATGTTGCAGGATCGACAATGTGCTCAAAAACAGAAAGTGGCAAAGAGACTTAGCATCAAGTATTATAATATATATTGAATATAATGAATAATGAGAATGAAATGCAGAATGAGATAAAGTATGAGTGATATATGAGATGAAATTATTGTGAGAGAATAAAGCGAATCAGAGAGAATGAAAAACGATTAATATAAATTCTCTCTGGACCTGCTGGACACCGCGATGAAGAATGCAGGTGAGCAGCCTCTTCTGGAATCTGAAAAAACACGAATGCGTTAAAAAATTCGAAGGAAACCGGAAAGCTAGATTATCACGGAAGAACCCATGCACACGCGCGCGATTTTTCTAACCTAAAAATCAGCGTGTATAAACAAATTATCCAATTTTCCGAATAAATATATAAAAATAATATATCAAACTTACCCAATTGAGTTGATTAATCGGTAGCACTGGTGATTGTCGAGTGTATGTAACTGATAACTTTTGATTATCAAAGATTATTCAGTGTGACAAGTTTTTTTACTGTTAACGCACGTGTCGCAAAAGCAAAAAGGAACGTTTTTCCGAGAATCCGCTATACTTTATCCCTCCACCGCTCGCTATAGGCGCGAGCCGGGGAAATCACATATATATGTGCGCATTTCAGAATTATATAGACTCTGCTGCTGTATAAAGATCATTTCGTGCGAGAGAGGAGAGCAGTCTGTCTCTTTCTAAAATGGGTGGAGCAAACGTGTGGCGCGTGCGCGCAGACGCCCGATTGGAGATGCCGCGAAGCCGTTGCAATTCAAAAAGTTTTAAAATTTGTAATATAGTCTTATGCAGTGATTAACAATTATTTATAAAACAAAATTAAACTTGTATCAATTTTAAATCGAAATTTGATGCAGTTGCGCGAAAAAGCCGAATCGTATATGCGCATAAAAATATCACGTATATATGCTTATATGTACAATCGTGTGTTCATTCAATGTGAAAATGCCATCAATAAATTATTATTACAATTTAGAGCGGCAAAAATCCCAAAAAAGTAGCGGGTTGATATAAAAATTGATTCACCTGCACCTGCACCAATATGAAAAGAAAAAAAAACACAGAATGTCTTTGAACCCATTAGCCGCGATTAGCTGCACGGTACTCAGTCCGCTCGGACACTTTTTCAACCTGGGATCTTACGTTTGAAACTTACATATGATCAATAAGGGCGCTAGAGCTCGAGTATTTGTTTATTTATATCGCTTGAGCTGTTAAATTTAAACTTATAAGCATAAAAACTCGAGTTGAAGAAATGATCGGTATTGATACATAAGTTTATCGCAATACTGAAATCAATTATTTCCGATAACATTGCAGTAAACCTTATAATTTATAACGCAAGAATCCGTAAAAAGATTAAAATCGTATCTTCCGGAATTCGGCACGCGCGCTGACGAATGGCTGGCACAATGCCGCCACGAATTTTTGAAAAATATCATTACGCGTGTCGACAAAATAATTATCTGCAGATATCGCAGATAACAGCGTGCTCTGAAAATGCTGAAAACGTGCCGGCACGAAATGGGCACGCATGACGGTCCACTTGCATCCGCACATGAAAGTCATATGACGAGCATATGACCGAGCATTTTGCTTGCTTCCATGGTGGATCTGTCCAGCACGGGTGCCGATAAAATGCGAGCATAATGCCGTTCGTATGCAGGCATTTTGCGCGCATGTTCCCGATTTCGTGGACGCGTATTTTTCGCACGGCACGGCATGCTCCTCGTATGCAGGCATATGCAGGGGTTCGTGCGGGCATAATGCGAGCATTTTTCCGGAAAATCCGGAAATGCGTGCTCGCATTTACTGGAGGCCGAGCCTCGCAAATAAATGATCGAGACAGATGAGGATTGTAGGTAATTAATATGTATGATTTATTAAAACATTAATATAAATAAATAAATACAATTGAAACAATAAAACTATAGCGCAGTACAAATATAAAAATATAACAATGATATCGAATAAAATATACATAACAATTTTTGAGCTTTGATCAATCTAATATAATGATAACAAGAATAATAATAATATTAATAAACGAACAATATTAAATAATAATAAAGCAGTTGAAAATTGGACGACTCCTGGAGGCGAGGAGAACAATCGGCACACTTCCTTGTTATTATTGTTGACTTTGCTGCTGCCGCTGCAAATAAATATAAAACAGATTTAAATTTGTAATTGAATAAATTATAAACGCTAGATAATATACTTATCTATAAAGATAATCCTAATTTTGACGCATATTCCTGGCTGCGCTTCTGATGGTGCTTAAATTTAAAAATAAAAATAATGATTAATATTTTTGGGTGAGAGGGGCCCCGACCACCGCCCCTCTCCGTGAAGCTCGACCACAGCATCAGCTCCTCCGACGCTCCCTGATCTTTTTTGATTTAAAAATATACAAAAATAATAAAGCACTAAATAAATAAATAAATAAATAGAGATATAGAAATATTAACAATATCTATACATCTTTGAAAAGTAAAAGATCAGAGAGTGTTCAATAATATTTGTAAATAGATTATTAAAATCATTTAGAACAAAAAGTCCCTGAAGCATTTTTGTTCCCAAGTCACTGGATTTTGAAAAAAATTACTCTATACCAATCACATGTTTATACCATCATCTTTCTCTATCTCAAGATCTATTGACTTTAGAAGAAAAATACTTGAGGGACTTTTTATTCTAAATCATTGAAATAATCTATTCGAAAATTTAAAATGATTCTAGACCTCAAATTAAAAAAGTTCAAAATGGCTGCCAATTGCCGATGAATGAAGTTTTTCAAAAAATGACATTTTCAATAATTCTAAGAGTACTTATAGGTTGATATTGTTATTCTAAACAAAAAAGACCTCTTTCAATTTTGCTCTACATTGAATAGATTTAGAGATAAGTTCACTTTTTGTATCTCAGTTATAGTCATTAGCGTAGAGTCACTTTTATCTAAATACGAGTATGGATCTCTAGGCAAAGACTAAAAAATAACAGAGTTAATCGAATATATATGATTTATCTTGTTGTACATGATTTATCTAATATATGTTCAGAATTGAAACACAATGGTTTATCAAAATCAAGAAACCCGGGTGCTGCCTTTCTGGTAAACATGTATTCAAGATGCATTGAAATAAAATGTGGCACGGTAATAAGTTGTGTAATTACATTTGAAAACTGTGTACAAAATTTGATATCTCTATTTCAAAAATTAATGACTTTTTACTGACATCATGTCTGCCCAGAGATCATTATTGTCAATAAAAAGTCAATGATTACTAAAATAGAGATGTGTAAATTTGCATACATGTTTTAAAAGCAATTTTACAACTAATTACCATGATACATTTTATTTTAATGCAATCTACATATATGCTTACCTGAAAAGCCACACCCGGCTTTTTTCTTTTTGACAATAAATTGAAACATGATATATCATATGAAGTCTTATATCAACTTTTGAACTGTACAATGTAATAAAATGTTATAAAGAAAGTCTCAGATGTTAAGATATCTTGTATAACACTATATCTTACAATTCCTTGTCGAAAAGGCAAAAGCCGGGTGTGGCTATTCAGGTAAGAATATACATAGAATTCATTGAAATAAAATGTGGCACGGTAATAAGTTGTGTAATTACATTTAAAAACTGTCTACAAAATTTGACATCTCTATTTAAAAATCAATCACTTTGTATTGGCAATATGTCTCTCCAGAGATCATTATTGTCCAAAAACCATCTATTATTATTAAAATAAATATTTATAATTTTCTACTGATACTTTAACAGTACTTTGAAAAGTAATTACTGTGACACATTTTATTTAAATGCATTCAGAGCAGATGTTTATCTGACAAGCTACACCCGGGTTCGACCTATCAGACTTAGACTTTGAAAATGTTTTATCACTAAAACTCTCTTACTAGCTGGGACTTTGATAAAGAGAAGTTACTTGATTTTAGTAAATAAATAAACATCCTAGCTTACTTTTTGCTATTCCAACTATATTGGTGAGTACGGTGAGCTGAACCTGTCGAAGTACCTCAGAAGCAAGCTGCAATTCTTATCTTCCGCTGAGTGGCTGTTGTTGTCTGTGGTTTTTTTTCAGCTAACTATAAACACAATTTTATATTAGAAAAAGTATTTGGAAGACGGTTGAGAAGAATAAATAGGAAATGTTTATAGGAAATCATTGAGTGAATTAGGAAATGTTGCAGGGACAGGTTTAAAATAAATAAATAATTATACAATTAAATATTAAATTAATAATTAAACAGAAATTAGGATTTATCCTGCTTACCTTTATATAATATTCTAGGAACCGCAGGTGCTGTGGTGTGGTAGATGGTCCAGACGATGGTGTGGTTGACAATATTAGGCTCGAAAATAGAAAGTATAAGAAAGAATGAGTAAAGTCTATATGAACTATTGTTGTAATGAGAAATAATGAAAGAAAAGTAATCAAGTTGCAGGATGGAGTGTATGAAACAGAAAATATATGTATGTGTAAGCTGCCTGACAAACTCAATGTCCAGGTGCAGTCGAAGAAGACGAGGCTTCCAGGACCTGTTGAGCAGCCCCTCTCTAGCTGGAGATGGACGCAAGCGAGGGTCGACGATCAACAGCTTCCTCAGGAAATGCGGCAAGATTCTTCGACTATCCGGGTCTGATAAAAAAAAGCAAATGAATGTACCAAAATTTTGTTGCTGAACTAATAATTATTGAAAGAATGGTACATGTAGCCATAATGACTGTAAAATATTTGCACAAAAGTTGCATTAATAAGGCATTGACAAAGAAATCGTCTCCGCGAACGATTTTTCTAACCTCACTTTTACCGCACGACAATTACTTGATTAATAAATAACAAAATTATAGCTCTAACTTACCTAATTGAGTTGATTAAGCAATAACACAAGTGATTATCCAAGTTTGCAGAAACAATTGTTGATATTCAACGATTATTCAGCGAACGAAGTTTTTTGCTGTTAACGAGGGAAATCATCAAAGCAAAAAGTAATATACTTTGTTGCGTTTCCCGCTTAATTAACTATAGTACAATGACAGAGACAACGGAAAATCACATATATAGTGCACGTATCGCGCGGCGCGAATTCAAACGTACTATTCAAACTTTTGAAAACGATTACAATTAAATTATTTAATTATTAGGTAGTTGTATTGACACATGCAAAGAAAACAATAGCATTGTGCATAATAAATAATAACGTTGATATAAATAAATAAATAAAAATCGAAATGTATGCAGTGCATTAATGCGATATATAATAATGAATATACGTATTCACATACGTGGTAAACAATTAATGCATAAGCAAATAAATTTGCATTAAGTTTTAGATAAACAAATAATAATGTGAATCGTTTACTTTCATAATAACTATTATGCGTATATAATGCAATGGGTAGATCGCATATATATATATAATTTATCGAGTTGCATTATTGTTAGGAGTGTATATATATGTACAAAAATACATATAAACACAGATATTTGTAGTTGCATTGCAAACAATATTTTTTTATACTATTTTAATGGCCCAAATTAACCTGTAAAATCATTGAAAATGGAACATTTAAAAATTTGGCACATGTACCGAGGATGTGTTACATTAATCATATATGATATCCACCAATCGTGCTCGCATTATGATAACATTTTAGCAGCATCCCATGGAACACGATTTTGTCAATTTTAAGACGAATGCGTGCTCGGCACGCGTTCTCGAATTCTATCGCCATGCACTTTGATGGGATGTCGTGGCGCGCGTACGCGTGTTTGCCGTGTGACGGCATAATTTTGGCGAACCGTGCGCAAAAACTTATATAAATTTAATCAGCGCAAATTTCTATCGTCCTGCTTATTATTTTTAACGTTCCTTGTTAAATTTTTATTGCGTTGAGATTTATTAGCGGTAAATTGTATTTCAATTATATTAATAATCGTACATTAGTCTATAATTATTAATAACAATATATGTGAATAATGTCAACTACAAATCAATTATGAAATAAATAAATAATTTTTGAATATAATTTAAAATCAATATTTCTATTGAATAAAAATGCTGTCATACAAGCTTTTCAAATGTTTATAAATTTTCTTTATTATAAATAATTAAGAGATGAATCGTTGAGTTTCATTTGAATTTGGCGCTGGTCATGTGATTCCATCATTTCTCTGCCTATGCGGAAACCGGGAGATTTTCGATCCTTTTTGCCTTAGCGACTCGCGCGTGAACAGAAAAAAATCTCCATTGTTCAATAAATATTGTTTAACAATAATTATTTAACGTTTCAACAGCTGCACCGATATAGTGTTCTTTGGTAAGTACAATCACGACTTTGTCAAGTCTTTTTTATATTAAAATGAAAAAAAATCTAGAAGATTTTGATCGGACAATGATTACCGAAAAGTCGATTTTTTGTTTTGATATTTCGATAGTAAATGCACCAAAATCATTTGCAATTCACTTAAATTTAATAAATTATTAAGTGAATAATCGTGTAAAGTAGGTTTGAGATCGATAAATGATGTCTTGTTCATTGTATATCATCCGCGAAAAGTCGATCGTAAAAGTAAGGTTATGTCGGCAAAATTTCTATCTTGTATTGTCGCAGTTTCAGAGAATCGAGAGACAAAAATCTGTGGCACTGCAACCCTTGGCTACGGCTACCATCAGCGAGGCTTGTCCAGGAGGAAGCGTGTCCAGGAAGCAACTGCTTTTGCCATCCTGAGCGGCCTTTATTTTTCTTTTTCTCTCTCTCTCTCTCTCTCTATTCATCTATCAGTCTTTGTGTTTTATATATATATATGTATATATATACATACACGCACGCACACACACACACACACACTATTTCTCTCTTTCTTTTCATCTGTCAACCATTTCATAATATTTTGGAAATTCTAAAGTATTTCTCTCTTTTCGAGGAAAATTCGTTTGGGATTGCTGACCATCCTCAACACCAGGAAACAGCTTTACTTCAGCAGCAGTTTTGGCAGTGTTCTACTGTACTTTTTATCCAGCAGGTAATAGAGCAAATATTTTAATTAACATTGAAATATATTTATTGATTTCCAATGCTCATTTAATAACTTTTTTATATTGTATACTCCTCAGGATGTGTAATGCTGCTTATATTTCTAGGGAATCATCGTAATACTCTTCAATATTCTAATATCGTACTGTGCTTCTAGGTGGAAAACTTTATTGGATCAACCCAGTCAACAGCTCAGGGCAGCGGATCCAGCTCAACAGTCCAGTTCTGCATTTCATCGAGTGAAGTACTCAATCTACGTCAACTGAAAAGGTACCTTATCATTTTAGTTACTGGGTATCTCTTAGATCCTGAGCTTTTATCTGAATGGCTGAAAATTCTTGTTAAAGAGTTTTACTTTAGTTTTACTTAGTTTTACTAACTACCATGCCAAAACACTATTATCAGTGAAAAGCCGGGTGTTTGGTTTCAGGTAAAGTAGTGTACAGGATTAAGTAGAATAACAAATACTCTGGTACTTTGTTTTCTTTTTGCTTTTATAGTGCTGATACCGAGTTTCAGCTCTTTGAGAGCAAAATTATTCAAACGGCATGGAAATCATGCATCCGGGGAGGATTCTTTCCAGTGCCAGTTGAATAATTTTGTACGTATTGATTTGAAACTTGGTATCAGAGCTATTATACAGGGTGTCCCATTTTAATTTACCACCACCTAAAACAGGTTAATAATTTGCTCTGAGAAAAAAATGTTTCAAATAAAATTTGTTGGGTTCGAAGGGGGGCATCTTTTGGCTATTTTAGCTGCGACCTTGAACATAACCTTCAAGGTCATTTGAAAGTCAAGACCAAATTTTCATATGAAATGTGCATATTTTTATGGCGGATTCGGATTCTACTAAAAAAGAGAAACATTTTTTGTCTGAATCATTTTTTTAAAAATCCCCAAATTTTTGTTGTAAATGGCTTTAAAAAAGTTGAAAAAATCACTAATATCTCTTATTGCCCCACCCTTTAAAAGAAGTTAAAAATTTGCTCTGAGAAAAAAATGTTTCAAATAAAATTTGTTGGGTTAGAAGGGGGGCATCTTTTGGCTATTCCAGCTGTGACCTTGAACATGACCTTCAAGGTCATTTGAATAAGATTTATCACAGATTCGGGTTCTACCAAAAAAGTAACACTTTTTGTCTTAACCATTTTTTGATCATCAATAGGTAGCTCTCCCTTTAACTGAAAAGAGAATTTGTCCTAGAAATAAGCTGTTTTAGATGAATGTTACTAGCTTCAAACAAAGACAGAGGTATCCTTTTGATCACTTAAGGCAAGACCTTCACGTCCAGCCACTTAAGGCAAGACCCCGTCCAACCACTTAAGGCAAGACCCTATCCAGCCACTTAAGGCAAGACCTTCACGTCCAACCACTTAAGGCAAGACCTTCACGTCCAGCCACTTGAGGCAAGACCCCTTCGTTCAGCTAGTCACGGAAATTTCAACGCCTCAAGTGCTCTATCAATTGCCCATTTTGTTGAATGCACATTTGTATTCTCTGCCGAAAACTTCTTTGGACATCTATTAATGTTTGTGGGGTGAACGCCTGGAATGCTGCAACAATTCTCTCCATCATATTTTGTGCCGTCGTCGGGGCTTCCGCGTAAACTCTCTGCTTCACGGCCCCCCACAGAAAGAAGTCCAATGGGGTCAAATCTGGCGATCGCGCAGGGAATTCACAGATTGGACTACCAATTCCAATCCAACTATTTGGGTATGTCGCGTTCAGAAATCTCCTGACAAGTAGTCTACGATGAGCGGGAGCACCATCTTGCTGGAACCACATGTCTCGCCTTATTTCTAGCGGAATGTTTTCTAGAAGAGGTGGAATTTGGTTCTCGAGAATATCTAAATAAAGCTCGCCGTTTAAATTACGGTCATAAAAAATTGGACCCACAACGTATTCCCCAACTATGCCCGCCCAAACATTAATTGACCACCGTCTTTGTGTACGGTGATCTCGCTGCCAATGTGGATTTTCTTCTGCATAATAATGCGCGTTATGAAGATTAACTCCTCCCATATTGTCGAACTTTGCCTCGTCTGTAAAGAGAGTCCGATTAAAGAAAAATGGATCTATGCGCATTCGTGTTTCCGCCCATTGACAGAATCTAAGTCGCCTGGCAGGATCACCAGGCTCAATGGCATGTGTAAGGTGCAAGTGATATGGATGAAATCTAAAATGACGCAATAAACGGGAAACTGTTGATCTGGGTACTCCATGCATTCGCTGAATTTGTCGCGTCGAAATATGAGGATCCTCGGCAATTACAGCACGAACCCCAAGTGCAATATGCTCTCTTGGGCCCGTCCGTCGCCTCTTCCTTCTTAAGTTACCTCCTTGAGCTCTTATCGTTAGAAGTTTAATATTCCTCCTAGTAGGATGACGAGCGTCCGGATACCTTTCAGCGTACAGCCTCGCTGCAGCCTTGTAATTGTCGTGACATTCTCCCAGAATCTTGATCATGTTGACTATCTCTACTGGCGTGTAGTCAGCCTTTATCTGTTGTAGGTAGATTTTTTAGGGAATATTTAATCTTACTAGAAATAATTTATTATAAGTATTTTTCTGCTCTGAAATTCAGAAAGTCAATGAAAACCTAATGATGAGAAGCTTTGAGGAGCTGTAAGAATTTACAAGCTTTACCAATAGAACGATAACGAAGCAAAAAAATGTCTTTTAGCGAGAAATAAAGCATTTACGAGAAAAATATTTCTTAAAAAGATGCGTACTTTATCAGAGAATCTGAATATGATTTAAAATATGTACAATTTTCATTAAAAAAACTAAGCTTGATTTTGATTCTCAGTTGAAAACATGCCCCTTACTGCTCAAACTTGCCCCAGATGATGTCAAACTTGTCCCAGTTGTGACCGTAAACTTGCCCCAGATGATGTCAAATTTTCCGCAGATGACGTAAAACTTGCCCCAGAGAATGTCAAACATACCCCGAAGATTGCAAACTTGCCCCAGAGAATGTCAAACACACCCCGAAGATTGCAAACTTCCCCCATGTGATAAAAAATGAATCAGATTAGCGTTCTAATGAACTTTGGTTCTGTTAATAAATTTTTTGGTAATTTCATTTCTTTGAAAAAGAGAGTATTTTCCATTAAAGTGATGGTTCTTTCTTAAAATGAATTTAAGGTTCGAGGTCAAGGTCATAGCCAAGCTTCAATTGCCGGAATAAAAATCGAGGATTACCGTTAAATAAATTGACTGACCTTCGAATGACCTTGTTGGTTAAGGACAAGTTCATGGCTAAGGTCATACTTGGACTTAAATTTGTAAAATTGTGTACGTTTCTAATTCCTCGGATAAAATGTAAAATTTTTAACTTCTTTTAAAGGGTGGGGCAATAAGAGATATCTAGTGATTTTTTCAACTTTTTTAAAACCGTTTACAACAAAAATTTGGGATTTTTTCAAAAAATGATTCGGACAAAAAGTGTTTCTCTTTTTTAGTAGAATCCGAATCCGCCATAAAAATATGCACATTTCATATGAAAATTTGGTCTTGACTTTCAAATGACCTTGAAGGTCATGTTCAAGGTCACAGCTAAAATAGCCGAAAGATGTCCCCCTTCGAACCCAACAAATTTTATTTGAAACATTTTTTTCTCAGAGCAAATTATTAACCAGTTCTAGGGGGTGGTAAATTAAAATGGGACACCCTGTAGTGAGCAGAAAACTAAGTGCATCAAAATCAATAATTAAAATGCATTCTGTATACCAGTTTACCTGAAACATCCACCCGGCTTTTCACTGAATGACTGAAATCGTTGCTTAAGGAGGTTCGATAGATCTCTGGCGGGGCAGGCGGTGCGGGGGGCACGCCTATGCTTATACACGGGGACCTCGCTGTAGTACCAACCTTAGATAAATTAATTTGAGCGAACTAAATATTCTATTTATGTGTGAATTTTTATTACAAATATTAGCTTTTGTCCTTTTTTCGCATTACAAGTGAATCAATTAACTTTTTATTTGAATAAAAGTGCATATTCATTAATTAAAAGCATCCAGAACTTTGAAGTGAAATCTGGCAACGCTGCATATCAGTGTCGTGTAATCTTATAAGGTGGCTAAGCTGTGCTGAGATTGTATACAGTTTCTACGGCGTAAACATGAATGAGCGTCCAAGATACAAAGGGAAAATAATGACAGAAAAGCAGTATAAAAGGCGTATGAAACAAATAGAAAGTGGATTAATGAGAAAAAAGGAAAAAGTGCAAACCAAGAATCAATGTGATGACGACCAACAAGCTGAGTGCATGATAGAAGGACGCCGCATTATAGATTTGAAGGTTATGGCGCAACATCTTTACTGTTCATTTTGTACGGAGATTCTTTCTCTTGAAGACATAGAGAAAGAAGCAAAGAAAGGATTGGCTTCAGATTTTACGGTTAGATGCAGAAAATGTCTTGCAACAAGTATTGTTCCTACAAGCAAAGTGCATCTAGGACCTAATGGACAGCTTTTATACGATAATAATACGAAAGCTGCTCTTAGTAAGTTTATGTTGATTTTTGTATTATGTTACAGTCTTTACAAACATTTCATTTAATTTAACATTTATAGGTGCAATACACAATGGAAATGGACATACAACTCTAAAAAAATTCTGTGGCTCGATGAATATGCCATGCATGACTGCAAAAACTTATAAATCTTACGAAAGAGAAATTGGACCTGTCATTGAGAGCGTAGCCAAGGAAAGTTGTCTAGAAGCTTGTAAAGAAGAAAAACGTTTAACGAAGAGTCAATTAGACATTCTACAAAAGCGTTTGTAAGTTTATTTGGATCAATGAGAATTTAAAATCATAAGAATGAATTCTAATCTTTGATTTTTACACGCTGAAATTGTACATTTTTTTAAATTTTGATTAATTATTAACGAACAATGATGAGTCAATTAGACATACTACAAAAGCGTTCGAAAGTTTATTTGGATCAGTGAGAATATAAAATCATAAGAATGGATTCTAATCCTTAATTTTTACACGATGAAATTGTACATTTCTTAACTTTGATTAATTATTTATTTTTGGTAAGGAGATTGATTTTTTTTGTAGTCCCAGTTGTGAAATTACGTAACTTTCAAGCTGTTTATCAAAATCTTATTTACTAATTTTGTGTATATTACATATTTAAACTTTTATTTTCTAATTCATTATTTATAAAGAAAATATTGAAAGTATGAATTGGCTTCAATGAAATTTATTTTAGTTTGGTTATTTTAGAAATTCAGTTATACTAACAGTTTTTGCTCAATTTTATGGAAATAGAACCTTAATTAATAATGAGATATTTCTAATAAATAAAACAGATGTTGAATAAAAAGTGATATATTTACTTTATTTCTCTTTCCTTAGACCACATTCCATCGAACCAAATTTTCTCACTCCAGAAAGAGCTAATTTATCGTCGTTACCCATTGTCGTCGAACCCAATTTTATAGAAAGTTCTACGGCGGATGAAAATCAAGTTCAGTCATCGAATTCATCTACTACTTCTCTACCAGTCATTGATAATTGCATAACGACACCTCTAGACTTATCAAAAAATGCGAAAACTACATTAGTTTCGCAACCTTCATTAACTATCGACTCAAATAATAATAATGAGAAAATAAGAATTTTAGCAAGTTACGACATGGGTTGGCACATACGCGGGTCAGGATATCAGTATGATAGTTTGAGTGGAGTAGGGCATCTAATTGGTAGTCAATCAGGAAAAGTGATAGATTTTGCGACCAGAAATCGGAAATGTCGCATGTGTGACAAAGGTCGTGCCAAGACTGATCATGACTGTAGATTAAATTACTTTGGAACAGCAAAAGCCATGGAGCCAGATGTAGCCGTACAATTAGTTGCTCGAAGCTCAGTGTTGAAAGAAGAAAATCTCGAAGTGGGAGTTTTCATTGGAGACAATGATAGCTCCAGCATCTGTGCAATTAAAAAAGCAGTAAACCATAATATTGTAAAACAGTCTGATAAAAATCATACGTCTAAAGGTGTGAAAAGTTTATTGTATAAATTTGATAAAAGTAAAGATCCAGATAAAGAGTTGACTTCAGAAGCGATAAAATATCTACATAAATGCTTTACATATGCTATGTCGCAGAATCGTGGTAATGTTATACAAATGGCAGCTGCTGTAAAAAATATTCCTTATCATGCCTTCAATATTCATGATGAATGTGGTGAGTGGTGTGGATATGTAAAAGACAAAGAAAATTACGAACATCGCACAGTAATTGGAGGTTTAAAAAATGAGGTGCTTTTTGAAGAACTTAAAACTGTTTTCAAAAGATTAGCTGACAATGCTGAAACTTTTGTATGTTGCGCTTCAACGCAAGCAAACGAGAGTTTAAATAATATTATTTCTAAAAAAGCGCCAAAAGCTGTACCGTACGACTGCTCGGAATCATATGATTATCGAGTGGCTAGTTCCATAGCACAGAAAAATATAGGTGAAAGGTATCTTCAAGACACATTACAAAAATGGAACTTGAGTCCTGGATCTCATCTATCTAAACACATCGAACAAATCACAAGATCTGCAAAAATGCGATCGAATAAAGCTAAAACACCAGCTTTCAAATTACATCGACATACTCTTCAAAAAAATCGAGCTCAGTTGAAAAATCAACGTGAGGCTATGGAAGGACCAACTTACGAAAGTAATATAGGATTATTCAAGATGGCTGCGGATATTTCTACCGAGAATAGTACTATAAACAATGAACTCGTAGACGATATTCAAGATCAAACTGAACATTCTACAGCAATAGTTTTTTTCGATCTCGAAACCGGTGGCTTTTCTATGGATGACGATATTTTACAAGTATCTGTGAAGTATAAAAATTCCGTTTTTAATAAATACGTTAATTCTACAAAACGTATTAATCCAAAGGCTTCTGCAGTACATGGATTATCCAATGAAGGCAGTGATTTGTATCTTCGTGGAGTAAGAGTACAATCATCGCCTATAAGATTAGTTTTAAATGACTTGTTAACTTTTTTAACTGAGATAAACAAGCCCTGTGTATTCGTGGCACATAATTGCAACTTTGACTCTTCCCGACTTCTATTAAGAATACAAGAAGCTTCTTTAAAAGAAGAATTCCGCAAAATAGTTGTGGGATTTAGCGATAGCTTAAGTTTATTTAGAAAGCGATTTCCTGATAGAAGAGAGAAAGGTGCTTTGAAATTAACTACGTTAGCCGAACAGTTAATGAATTTACCTACCAAAGATGCACACGATGCCATGTGTGATGTAATTTTATTAGAAAAATTAGTTTATAAGTTTCTATCATATAATGATATAGTGCAAAGTGCAAAAACTTTTGATTCTCTTATAGAATCAAATCCTATTTATCATTGTTATTGATTTAGATTATAACCAATTTATTTTCTAATAATTATTGCTGCATTTCCAACTAGAAGCCAATCGAGGTATTCAAATATAGCGGGTCAGTCAGACCGTTGAATATAGCGTACAGCGTTGCCATATTTCCCTCCATTGAATCAGATGTTTGTCAAAATTTATCACAACGTAGCCTATTCATTCTATTATCTCAATAATTAAATTGTAAGTGCATAATTTTCTTGTTTTAAAACGTTCAATAATATTTAATTATGAAATTACAACTTTACTTTTTCCGACTCTAACCATTTTCAACAGAAATATTCACGTCCCATTAAAATTTTTTGCTTAGCTCCCATAAGAGCCTGTGTATAAGAACGTGATTTTTCATATCACTTTTTAGAAAAACTAAATTGGCAATCGATCTGATATTTTTACACCAAGCGTTTCTCATGTTTATTAACAGTTTTAAATTATTTTAAAAACTTTCTAACCATTTTCATTTCGGTATCGAACCTCCTTAACAGTCTAAGTTAATCATATACTGTCTTACGTCAAATATTTGTTTCAATCTCAAGGTACAATTTTATAATATTTTGAAATTAATAGAAAAAGAATTTAACAATCTTTCTTATAAATTCCAGTTATTCTGTGAGAAGCCGGGCAGGGGTGTCCAGGTAAACTGGTACGCAGGATGTGTGTAGCGACAAGTGCTCATATATTTTGTTTTTATTTCACTCTCATAGTTGTGACACCAAGTTTCAGATCTTTGGCTACAAAATTATTCGAATAACACTGAAAACATTCCTCTCCGGAAGAATGATTACAGTGCCATTTTAATAATTTTCTGATTACAGGGATGAAATTTGGTATCAGGACTATGAAAGTGAGGAAAAAACAAAGTACATGGATATCTGCTATTAAATTGCATTCTGCATACCAGTTTACCTTAAGATCCACACCCGGCTTTTCACTCCACGACTCCTTATCACTCACTGTATTTCTCAGTATTGAAAACGACAATTACTGGAAGTTTATCAATAATAATTGATAAACTTCAAGTAATTGTCGTTTTCACAGTAATGTACTTTTGTTTTTGCATTCTTGAATAAAAATGTAGTTATTGTTTTAAATAATTTTAATTTTTGACATAAAATAGTAGAGCGGAAAGTACTGATTTGTTACTCTAATTAATAGAAATTGAGAATTTTCATGAATATCTACGTTACATTGTTTAATTCACTTTTTTTTTTACAGAGGTGTGTTATTTTCTACAAAAGAGAACATGTTTGCTATACGACACTTGCGTACAAGGAAACCAGCGGAATCTTTGTCTCATGAGTACAGGAAGCGAAGAAATCGCTTGCTTGAGCGAGCCCATAATGAATGCTTGAAAAAGAGCTTGCTTGCTGAGAGCAGTCGTGTTCCCTCCATAAACTCGATTGTCGAAGATGATGTTTTTTCGGCTTCCGACGATGTAGTAGGGCTCCTCTCCGATAATGATTCATCGCAGCATCCTAATGTTTATCCGTCCATGGGGAATGCTCAGGATGAGCGGTGTTTCGTACGTAACGATGATAATGATAATGATGATGATAATGATGATGATGATCCAGGTCGACGTGATTCTGATTCAATGTCGTGTTCGACAACTGCGTCATTTCAAAGAAAGGAGAGTTTACCGGATTTCGAAGATAGGCTTGCCGCGGTGTTCACTGAACAAAATATGACGCATCGTCAAATAAAGGCAGTTTTATTAGCCTTGAAAAGTCACAGTTGCTTCTCAGATATTCACATTGATCCTCGAACAATTCTAAAAACGCCGGTATATTCGTTATCTCCGATTAGTAGCCTTGCAGGTGGCGAGTATCTCCACTTAGGTACAGAAGGTGCAATAAAAAAAATTCTTCAATCTGCTGCTGTTTTGATGATTCCCGATGTTCTTCAACTAGATTTTAGCACGGATGAAGCCTCGCTCGACAAAGCTGGTAATATTTTAATGTGGCCCATACAGATACGTATAGCTAATATTCCATCGAGCTCTCCAGAAATGGTCGGTATTTTTCGAAGTTCCAAAAAACCAACGTCTGTCGTGGAATTTTTTCATTTCTTCGTAACGGATATGCGCTTCTTACTGCAAGATGGTGTTCAATTCGGTGACAAAAATAGATGCATAAAATTAAGATGTTTCGTTGCGGACGCACTCGCTCGAGCTTTCGTCTTGTGTCATCGAAGCCACAATTCTCGAAGTCCTTGTTCCAGGTGTTGCGTGCAAGGCGAATCCGTTCGTTCAGGTGTTATGGTTTACAAGGGAACCAAACACCATTTGCGCACGGAAGATGAATACAGGTCAAGAATTGATCATGACCATCACAAGATGGTTGAGCAGACTCCTCTTGCAGATCTTCCTTTTGATATAGTTTCTAATACCGTCTTCGATTACATGCATCTAGTGTGCCTTGGTATAATGGACAAAATCCTACAAGGTGTAATCGACGGTAGATTTGTGAAATCGGTCAAGCTCTCCGCAAATCACATCAAACTTGTAACCGATCGATTAGAGCAGGTATCGAAATTCTGTCCTCGAGACTTTGCTCGGAAACCTGTCAATATTGACAAGCATGGCAAATTTAAAGCCACCGAGCACAGACAAATTCTTCTTTACAGCGGTGTCAACGTTTTCAATGGTTTGGTCAATTCAGCTGTTTATAAGCACTTTGTTTTGTTGCACGTAGCTATCAGAATTCTCGCTGATCCCCATCACACGCCACAAGCTATCGATTTCGCCCAAGAGTGCATTGAAACTTTCGTCGAGTTGGCCTCCGATGTGTATGGCGTAGAATTTTTGTCTTTTAATACCCACTCTTTACTGCATCTTTCGGATGACGCTCGATCATTTGGACACTTGGATTCGTTCTCAGCTTTTCCGTACGAAAATAATATGACCTTTTGTCGGAAATTGTGTCGGAAACCGAATCAGCATTTGCAGCAAATTTCAAATAGAATTCATGAAAGTTGTTGTACAGCATCGAAACCATATGTTGATCCAAATCATTTGCAATTTGTTAGAAATCACGTTAATGGTCCGACACCCTCCTCCGTGATCGTTAATAATAATGATGAAAACGGTAAACAATATCAGAAAGTTATTACTGGGGATATTCACTTATCCACTTCACAGCAGGATAGCACTGTAATGCTTAAAAATGGCTCTATCGGTGTCATCAAAAATATTATCGATTACGAAAGAAAGGGATGTCATCTTCTTTTACGAGTTTTTTTCAAAAGTTGAGGACCTTTTCAAACTTCCGTGTGATTCATCATTAGTCGGTATTTTTCTCTGCTCTCTACCGATTCCACAATTGACGTTAGTTTCTCTAAATCAAGTCACAGCTAAGTGTTTCAGGATGCCTTACTGGTCTCCCGAAATTCCGACAATAGAGTCAAATTCTCAATTTTTCGTCGTCGTAAAAATTATGTCTACTAGCTTAGAAAATTAAATCTTCATTTTGTAGCCTACTTCTTCCTTTCTTCTTGTGTTTCGTTTTTTACTAGCATGGCTGACAAAAAAAGGAAGAATTTGGGAGCGCTTCCAACTAACATCGCAGCAACCAAGCTCACGAAGAAGATGTCTTCCTTCTCCGTGTCTACAGGGAGCTTCGGGAGGAGTGCTTTTTTGACTGAGACATCAACTCTCTCTCAACGGCTGCTGAAAGAACAACAGCGGCAGCAAGTACCACCGCATACAAAATCGCTGCAGGAACCACCATCGCACCGAAGCCCGCTGCAGCAAGCAGCAATAACGCAGCGTAAGCCTCTACAGCAGCTACAGCAGCAGCAACCGAAACTGCAGCAACAACCATCGCAGCAGCATCAGCGGAAACCACTACCGCAGAAGAAACCGCAGCAGCAGCAGCAACCGCTTCAGCGGAAAATGCTGCATCCTCAGCAACCACCAGCGTATCGAAACACGCAGCAGAAGGAGCTGGTACCACCAGCACCACGAGCACAACGCAATGATGTGCTCAATGAACCACCACGGGAGACATTGGAGTGCGTTTTTATAATTAAATATTTGAGAGTGAAAAATGTATTTTGACTCATTTAATTGTAATCGCAGCTCCGTCAACAGAAGACTGGCAGCCCTCGAAGGAACGCAACGGTATGATATATATTATTCGCATAATATATTTCAACAAATTAAATCAATTTATACTTACGTTTTTAGCGGGATCGGAGAGACGCTGAAGCAGTTTAAGGATGTGACAAGGTATGCTACAAATTATACCATCAATCAAAATTGTAATCAATATAATTTATAATTTACTTATATTGTATTAATATTTTCATTTCCAGTTCATCCGATGAGAGACTGAAGAAAATGGAACAAAAGCTGACGTACGTGGCGACCATTTTATTCCAATATCCATATATTGAGTAATATTTTGTAATTAATGAAAATTAATTATTGATTATTTTCTAGAGTGATTTATAACATCCTGAAAAACTTGGCAGCCGCGCAATCTTCTGCAACGAGAACTCGTCCAGAATTTTTGCCATTTAAAACAACGGCTGACATTGTTGCCTTCGATCATCTCGCTGATGATCAGTTTGATGCTCTCGTAACAATTTTTATTCACTTTAATAAAGACGCTTGATTGTATGATATTTTAATAACCATTCACTAATTAATTTAATGTGTATTTTCAGGTCCATTACTTGAGATACCTTGGAGGTGCGAATGAAACTGACGCTGCAGCGATTTATTTCAAAGCCTGCTTCAAGTTTCACGAAGATTTGTTCCGGAATGTCACTTGGCATGGATCCAAGTCGGACAACAATATTTTGGCGTTAAAAGATACGCGTTTCGCTTTAGCCTGCAGTGGTATGTATATCTGAATTTATTGTTTTTTTGTCGATATAGTTGAATTAATTTAAATCTTTTCTTTTAATGCATAGGCAATGCCCATCTTGAAGGAACTCCTCAGGAAGCCGAAGAAGGATGAATTTGCGACTGCGATGACGAAAGCTTTGAAGAGCAGTAAGGAAGCTTATCGTCGTCAAAGCAAGAGAGCTGCACCACCGGCCGAATAATCGCTTCCTTTCAAGAGGCAACGCCAAAATGATCCACCGCAGAATAACGCGGTAGGAAATATGGAGTACGAGTACGACCTCAAACCACTCCTTGGGGGCGAAGTACATCAGCCCATCGACAACCAGCTCATGGACCAACAGCAGCCCAGCGATGGAGACGAAGAGGTCGACGAAGACCAGTTCGACGATACGCAGGTCATCGAGGAAGAACAAGACGAAGAAGGAGAAGAAGCTGAAGAATATAAAGAAGAAGAAGCTGAAGAAAACGAAGACTTCAAGGAACAGGAAGAAGAAGCACTGGATGAGCCGGATACGTACTTCGACGACTACGGTTCAAAGTCGATCAATGAAAACCAGGATGACCTTCAACCGTCGGACGAGGATCTCTACCCGGAATGAACTAAGTCGCCCCTTTATTTATTGATGTTCTTTTGTTCATTTAATCCATGTACTTTCTTTGCAGCTTAATAGAAAAATATAGATCGGTTTTGCTTTTTGTTTCTTCAATTAATTTGTTTTTATAAATGATCTATATTTTTTTATCTGAACGCTCTCTTACAGTTTGTTTTCATCAATAATTTTTGCTCGTTATTACATTTTTCTTTTGTATTAGTTTTTTTATTGTTCGTAGGTAGTGTTAAAAGTGTAAGAGAGCGTTGGAGGGGCTATTGCATTGGTTGAGCCCCACAGAAGGGAGCGGCGGTGGGGCTCCCTTCACCCCCCCCCCCTCCCCAAAAAAAAAAAATTAATTAATTTTTTTGTCAAAGGTCACTCGAGCGATAACATGGTACAAAAACGATAACGACGAACTCAACAACGCTTATACTTGGTACGCAAGTTTACTTATCAGGTCCTCTTATTTTATTTACTTTTATTTTCAATTGATTGCATTGATAATTTTATAAACTGTTTTTGTCATTTTTCTCTTTTCGAGGGCATCTCTTTTTACGAATCAACAACAGCAGCACACAGATGTATTTGTGGAAAGTAGCAGCTGTCAGTTGACTCACTCAAGGACTGCGCACTCATCATTCAACGTATAAACTTATTTTTTAATATACTCTCTTAATTGTATAATGAATTCCATCAGCATTTTATATTATAATTACTATTGTATTTTTTCGCCAAATAGCCTCTCTCCATCATACTGGGCTCATAATATAATAGATAATATTGATTTTAAATCAATGTTTCTAATATTTTTGTTTTTGTTATAGCAGGAGGACTAGAAGCATCAGCACCAGGTAACTGCACCAGGGGTTACAAGAATAGGAGCAACGGGGCTGGGCGCAACAGAAGAAACTGTATCAAATACAAATTAATCTTTATTTATGGTTTATTTTTATATACTTTTTATTTTCTTTGTATTTTGTATTTATATTGTATTACGAATTTTTCAAATTTAATTTCTTTTTTTTTAAATAAAATAATTTTAGAAAAAATTAAAATAAATTCATTTTTATGCCCACAAAATGCGCCCATAAACCAACAGCAATATGCCGGCATGCGTACTGCCGTAAAAATTAAAAAAATTTGAAATGCTCGCAAAATGCGGGCACAATGACGGCATTTCATCGTCATAATACACGCACATTCGCAGCATTCATGCTGCTCGTGCCGTGCACGATCGCCGTCACAGAGACCGAGCACATGCTGAGCATATGCCGAGCATATGCGGCGATACCTGGCAAGCACGCGTGCCGCACGATTTTGGCGCTGTGCTCGCATTATGCCGATGCAATGTTATCTATATATTCCCAGATAACATTGCGTCGGCACAGTGCTAGCATAGCGCCAAAATCGTGGAGCACGCGTGCTTGCCAGGTACCTCCGCAATTGCTCGGCATATGCTCAGCATGTGCTCGGTTTCTGTGACGGCGGTCGTGCGCGGCACGAGCAGCATGCGTGCTGCGGATGTGCGCACATTATGACGATGAAATGCCGTCGTTGTGCCTGCATTTTGCGAGCATTTCAAATTTTTAAAATTTTTCCGGCAGCACGCGTGCTGCGAATGTGTCGGCATATTGCTGTCGGTTTTGGTGGCATTTTGCGGGCATAAAAATGAATTTTTTAAATCTTTGTTTTGAATTATTTTATTAATAGAATATAAATAAAATAGAGAAAATACATAATACAATGTAAATACAAAATACAATGAAAATAAAAAAACATATAGACATAAACTTTTTTGATTTGATGTTCCTGCTGTTGTGCAAAGCCTCGTTGCTCTCTGCAGATGTCGGGTGCTGATGCTCCTAGTCCTCTTGCTTTAACATAAAAAAATAAAATATTGAAAATAATGATTAAAAAATTAATATTATTTATTATATTATGAGCCCAGTATGATGAAGAGAGACTATTTGGAAATGATTCCTATAAATTACAGTAATTCTCTGAAGAGCCGAGTGAAGCTGTTAAGGTGAACTTGTACATAACATAATATTGAATGGTAAATATCAAGTTGGATTCTTTTCTGGTCACTTTTATGGTGCTGATGCCAAGTTTCAGCTCTTTGCGTAAAAAATTATTTTAATGACACTGAAAAGATTGCTCTCTGGAAAGATGATTACTATAACTGTCATTAGAATAAATTTCTAATTATAGCACTGAAACTTGGTGGTATCAGGACCACAAAAGTGAGTAGAGAAGAAAGTGCATTAATATTTATAATTAAATATCATTCTGTGTACCTGTTCATCTGAACAGGCACACCCGGCTTTACATTTAATGAGTGTAATTTATAAGTATGATTGTTAAATACTTTGTCTTGATCGGAATGATTTACATCAGTAAATTCTAGAGAATAATACAATAGTAGTAATAATACAAAGTGCTGATGAAAATCATTACAATTAAGAGAGTATCATTATGATGAAATAAATTTATACCTAAAATTATGAGTACAGTTCTTGTTTCTTGAGTGAGTCAACTGATGGCTGCTACTTTTTCATAAATACATCTGCGTGCTGCTGTTGCTGATCCGGAAAAAGTGATGACCTCCAAAAGAGAAAATGATAAAAACAATTAATAAAGTTATCGATGGAATAAAAAAAGAATGAAAGTAAATAAAATAAGAGGACCTGATGAGCAAACTTCCGTAGCTGGGGAACCGCAAGTAAGCTTTGTTGAGGTCGTCGTCATCGCTCTTGTACCATGTCATCGTTACAGTTACCTTGGACAAAAAATGCATTAATTTTTTTTTGGGGGGGGGAGTGAAGGGGGCCCCACCGCCGCCCCTTCTGTGAGGCTCAACCACTGTCAATAGCCCCTCCAACGCTCTCTTACATTTTTAACACTAACTACAAACAATAAAAAAACTAATACAAAAGAAAAAATTAATAGTAAACGAAAATTACCAATGAAAAGAAAATGTAAGTGAGCGTTTAGATAAAAAAATACAGATCATTTATTTAAAAGAAACTACTTGAAGAAACTAAAAACAAAGAGCAAAACTGATCTATATTTTTCTACTAAGCTGCAAAGAAATTACATGAATTAAATAAATAAATGCATCAATAAATAAGCGGTTGACTTAGCTCATTCCGGGAACTCATCCTCCGGTAATTCAAAATCCAACTGGTTGAAGTTGATCGACTGTGAATTGGAGTCGCCCACGTACGATTTCTGCTCCTCCAGTTCTCCTTCTTCTTCCTCTTGCTCGTAGTCTTCATCTTCTTCTTCAGCTACTTCTTCGTCAACTTCTTCACCTTCTTCTCCTTCTCCTTCTGTTTCTCCTTCTTCTACTCTTTCACCTTCTTCGCCTACTATTTCCTCGATGACCTGTGTATCGCCGAACGGCTCGATGCGCTGGTCTTTATCGTTCGGCTGCTGTTCGCCCTCAAAGAGTGCGTCGTTCTCGGCGTCCGAATTTTCCGCC
The DNA here is from genome assembly GCF_009193385.2 of Nasonia vitripennis. Lineage (NCBI taxonomy): Eukaryota > Metazoa > Arthropoda > Insecta > Hymenoptera > Pteromalidae > Nasonia > Nasonia vitripennis. Next base: position 2,993,035 of record NW_022279623.1, on the reverse strand, counting down.
GCGTTGTTCTGCGGCGGATAATTTTGGCGTTGCCTCCTGACGGGAGGCGTTTGTTCGGCCGGTGGTGCAACTCTCTTGCGTTCACGACGATAGGCTTCCTTGGAGCTCTTCAAAGCCTTCGTCATCGCAGTCGCAATTTCTACTTTGTTCGGCTTCCTGAGGATCTCCTTTATGATGGGCATAGCCTCTGCGTTAAAAGAAAAGGTTTAAATTAATTCAACCATCGACAAAAAACAATAAATTAAAATATACATACCAGTGCAAGCTAAAGCGAAACGCGTATCTTTCAACGCCAAAATCTGGTTGTCAGACTTGGATCCATGCCAAGTCACATGCCGGAACAAATCCTCGCCAAACTTGAAGCAGGCTTTGAAATAAATCGCAGCAGCGTCAGTTTCATTCGCACCTCCAAGGTATCTCAAGTAATGGACCTAAACCGATTGAATTAATTAATGAATAGTTATTAAAATACCATACCATCAAGCGTCTTTATAAAAGTGGATGCAAATACTTACAAGAGCATCAAACTGATCATCATCGAGATGATCGAAGGCAACAATGTCAGCCGTTGTTTTGAATGGCAAAAATTCTGGACGAGTTCTCGCTGCAGAAGATTGCGCGGCCATCAAATTTTTTAGGATGTTATAAATCTCTCTAGAAAATAATCAATAATTAATTTTGATTAATTAAAAAATATTACTCAATACATATTAGAATAAAATGGTCGACACGTACGTCACTTTTCGTTCCGTCTTCTTCTGCCTCTCATCGATTGAACTGAAAATGAAAATATTAATACAATCTATGTAGATGAAAAATTATGTTGATTACATGTTTGATTGATGATATAATTTGTAGCATACCTTGTCACATCCTTAAGCTGCTTCAGCGTCTCTCCGATCCCGCTATAAACGTAAGTATAAATTAATTTTGTTTATTGAAATATATAATGCAAATAATAAATATGATACCGTTGCGTTCCTTCGACGGCTGCTAGTCTTCTGTTGATGGAGCTGCGATTATACAATTAAATGAGTGAAATGAATTTTTCAATACCAAATATTTCATCATAAAACGCACTCCAAAGTCTGCCGTGCTGATTCATTCAGCACATCATTGCGCTGTGCTCGTGGTGGTACCATATCCGGCTGCTGCGATTTCCGCTGCGATAGTGGTTGCTGATTGTGCACAGTTTTCTGATGCAATTGAGGTTGCAGTGTTTTCCGGGGCGGTTCATGCTGCTGCTGCGGTTTCTTCTGCGGTGGTGGTCTTCGCTGATCTTGCTGCGATGGTTTTCCCTGCGGTATCTGTTGCTGCTGCTGTAGCTGCTGAAGGGGCTTTCGCTTCTTTATGTCTGATGGTTGCTGTAGCGGCTTTTGTTGCGATGGTGGTTGCTGCAGAGACTTTCGGGGCTGCTGCAGAGACTTTCCGGGCTGCTGCTGTTGTTTCATCAGCGGTTGAGAGAGATTAGCTTTTTCAGTAGAAAAAGCACTTCTTCCCAAGGTACCTGTAGACACGGAGAACGAAGACATCTTGTTCGTCAGCTTGGCTGCTGCGGTTTCAGTTGAAAGCGCTCCAACATTCTTCTTTTTTTTGTCAGCCATTCTAGTAAAGAATCGAAAAAACGATAACGACAAATAAGCAGTTACGAAACGAAAGAATACATGAACTACGCTAGAAAAATGAAGATTTAATTTTATAAGCTAGTAGACATAATTTTTACGACGACGAAAAATTGAGAATTAGAATCTATTGTTGGAATTTCGGGAGACCAGTAAGGCATCCTGAAACACTTGGCGATGACTTGATTTAGAGGAACTAACGTCAATTCTGGAATCGGTAGAGAGCAGAGAAAAACATCGACTAAAGATGAATCACATGGAAGTTTAAAAAGGTCCTCCACTTTTGAAAAAACTCGTACAAGAAGATGACATCCCTTTTTTTCGTAATCGATAATATTTTTGACGACACCTATAGAGCCATTTTTAAGCATTACAGTGCTATCCTGCTGTGAAATGGATAAGTGAATATCCCCAGTAATAACTTTTTTATATTGTCTACAGTTGTCGTCATTATTATTATCGATCACGGAGGAGGGTGTCGGACCATTAACGTGATTTTTAACAAATTTCAAATGATTTGGATCAACATATGGTTTCGACGCTGTACGACAACTTTCATGAATTCTATTTGAAATTTGCTGCAAATGCTGATTTGGTTTTCGACACAATTTCCGACAAAAGGTCATATTATTCTCGTACGGAAAAGCTGAGAACGAATCCAAGTGTCCAAAAGATCTAACGTCATCTGGAAGATGTAGCAAAGTGTGAGTATTATAAGAAACAAATTCAACGCCGTACACATCGGAGGCTAAATCAACGAAAGTTTCGATACACTCTTGGGCAAAATCGATAGCTTGTGGCGTGTGATTGGGATCAGTGAGAATTCTGATAGCTACGTGCAACAAAAGAAAGTGCTTATAAACAGCTGAATTGACCAAACCATTGAAAACGCTCACACCGCTGTAAAGGAGTATTTGTCTGTGCTCGGTGGCTTTAAATTTGCCATGCTTGTCAATATTGACAGGTTTCCGAGCAAAGTCTCGAGGACAGAATTTCGATACCTGTTCTAATCGATCGGTCACAAGTTTGATATGATTTGCGGAGAGCTTGACCGATTTCACAAATCTGCCGTCGATTATACCTTGTAGGATTTTCTCCATTATACCGAGGCATACAAGATGCATGTAATCGAAGACGGTATTAGAAACGATGTCGAAAGGAAGATCAGCAAGAGGAGTCTGTTCAACCATATTGTGATGGTCTCGATCAATTCTTGACCTGTAATCATCTTCCGTGCGCAAAGGGTGTTTGGTTCCCCTGTAAACCATAACTCCTGAACGAACGGATTCGCCTTGCACACAACACCTGGAACAAGGAAATCGAGAATTGTGGCTTCGATGACACAAGACAAAAGCTCGAGCGAGTGCGTCCGCGGTGAAACATCTCAATTCGATGCATCTGTTTTTATCACCAAATTGAACACCATTTTGCAGTAAGGAGCGCATATCCGTTACGAATGAATGAAAAAATTCTGTGACAGACGTTGGTTTTTTAGAAGCTCGAAAAATACCGACCATTTCTGGAGAGCTCGCTGGAATATTAGCGATACGAATCTGTATGGGCCACATTAAAATACTACTAGCTTTGTCGAGCGAGGCTTCATCCGTGCTAAAATCTAATTTAAGAACATCGGGAATCATAAAAGTAGGAGCCGACTGAAGAATTTTTTTTATCGCAACTTCCGTACCTAAGTGGAGGTACTCGCCACCGGCAAGGCTGCTAATCGGAGATAACGAATGTACCGGCGTTTTTAAAATTGTTCGTGGATCGATATGAATTTCTGAGAAGCAACTGTGACTTTTCAAGGCTAATAAAACCGCCTTTATTTGACGATGCGTCATATTTTGTTCAGTAAAGACCGCGGCAAGCCTATCTTCGAAATCCGGTAAACTCTCATTTCTTTGAAACGACGCAGTTGTTGAACACGACATTGAATCGGAATCACGTCGACCAGGATCATCATCGTGATCACCTACACAACACGTATTCTGAGCATTCTCATTGGAAGAATCATCATTAGCATGCTGCGCTGAATCATCATCGATGGGAAGCCCTACTACATCGTCAGGAGCCGAAAAAACATCACCCTCGACAATCGAGTTTACGGAGGGAACACGACTACTCTCATCGACCAAGCTCATTTTCAAATATTCATTACGGGCTCTCTCAAGCATACGATTTCTTCGTATCCTGTACTCAGAGGACAAAGATTCTGCTGGTTTCCTTGTACGCAAGTGTCGTACAGCCAACATTTTTCTTATGTAGAAAATAACACACCTCTGTAAAAAAAAAATCGAATTAAACAATGTAAGGAAACAATAAATAATTCTCAATTTTCATTAATCAGAGTTACTAATCAGTACTTTCAGCTATACTATTTTAAGTCAAAAATTAAAATTATTTAAACTTTAATTCAAGATTACACGAACAAAAAGACATTAATGTAATAAAAATAATTGATAAACCTCAAGTAATTGTTCTTTTCAATATTTGGAAATACAGTGAGTAAAAAACAGTCATGGAGTGAAAAGCCAGCTGGTGTAGGTTTTCAGGTAAACTGGTACACAAAATTCTATTTAATTTTCTATTTAAGGTATCTACTCACTTTTATAGTCCTGATACTAAGTTTCATACATATAGTCAGAAAATTATATGAACAGCATTGAAATAATTCTTCTAGAGAGGAAAGTTTTTAGTGTCATTTGAATAATTTTATAACAACACACCTAAAACTTGGTGTCACAACTATAGCAGTAAAATGAAAACAAAATATATGAGCATTTATCATTAGACATGATCCTATGTACCAGTTTACCTGGACAGTCACACTCGGCTTTTCACCTACTAGACTAAGATTTCTTTAAACTCTTTTTAAAAAGATCCTGTTCATTGTAATAATTGATCTGGCTCTTTATGTCACTGCATTTGAAATTACAATTCACTTGTCTACTGATCTTGACTCTAAAGCAAAGTGTATAATTGTTTTTCTTTGAAATTACCCTGATAAGTCACCCAGATTAAAAAGGATTAAATAGTAATCCTTGCCAAAAAGTACCATCAATTAAAATATACCTTTAATACTTGTTTTTATGCAGAAACAGCAGCAATAATGGGTAGTATGTCGTCCTTGGAAAGAGTCCGGTTGTCTTTGATGATATCTTCTTGTCAACCTGTAGGTACAATAGTTATATTGAAAATTGTTTTTGTTTTTTTTTTATAAGAATATTAATATTGTACAATGAAGATTAACTATGCTGTTACAAAAAAAAAGTAAACGATTAAAAGATTAATTACTATCACTTAGAATAATGATTACCTTACAAACAGAGAACCAGTTTAGAAAAAGTACACAATTTACACTATTTAAGTTTTAAAAATTGAATTTCTCATAACTGGTTCATCGTAGACAAATAAAAATTTTTGTGCATGTCCTTTCAGTATATTCTAACATAAATCTACTTTCCTGTCACTTATTACCAAGCCAAAGGAGTACGTTGCACGCAAATCACTACATTGGCGCAAGGGTATTCGATTGATATACACCTTTCGCTTGGTAAAAATTGACAGAACAATAGATTTACAACAGATAGTACTGAAAGGCATAGCACATAAAATTTCATGTCTCTAGGATGAACCAGTTTTGAGAAATTCCACAATATACACTATTTGAGTTTTAAAACTTGAATTTCTCTTAACTGCTTCACTGGAAGAACATGAAATTTTTTGTGCAGGTCCTTACAGTATATTCTAATATGGATCTATTGTACTTTTATTTATTACCAAGCCAAAGGTGTACCTTGCCATTGAAACACTACTTTAGCGCAAGCGTATTTATTCGATATACACCTCTGGCTTGGTGGTAAGTTTAAGAACAATAGATTTCTGATGCATTATACTTAGAGGAATTGCACATAAAATTTCATATCTCTAGGATGAACCAGTTTTGAGAAATTCCACAATATACACCATTTGATTTTTAAAACATGAATTTCTCTTAACTGCTTCACTGGAAGAACATGAAATTTTGTGTGCAGGTCCTTACAGTATATTCTAATATGGATCTATTGTACTTTTATTTATTACCAAGCCAAAGGTGTACCTTGCCATTGAAACACTACTTTAGCGCAAGCGTATTTATTCGATATACACCTCTGGCTTGGTGGTAAGTTTAAGAACAATAGATTTCTGATGCATTATACTTAGAGGAATTGCACATAAAATTTCATGTCTCTAGGATGAACCAGTTTTGAGAAATTCCACAATATACACTATTTGAGTTTTAAAACTTGAATTTCTCTTAACTGCTTCACTGGAAGAACATGAAATTTTGTGTGCAGGTCCTTACAGTATATTCTAATATGGATCTATTGTACTTTTATTTATTACCAAGCCAAAGATGTACCTTGCCATCGTAACACTACTTTAGCGCAAGCGTATTTATTCGATATACACCTCTGGCTTGGTGGTAAGTTTAAGAACAATAGATTTCTGATGCATTATACTTAGAGGAATTGCACATAAAATTTCATGTCTCTAGGATGAACCAGTTTTGAGAAATTCCACAATATACACTATTTGAGTTTTAAAACTTGAATTTCTCTTAACTGCTTCACTGGAAGAACATGAAATTTTGTGTGCAAGTCCTTTCACTATATTTAAACATAAATCTACTGTGCTTTTACTTATTACCAAGCCAAAGATGTACCTTGCCATCGTAACACTATTTTGGCGGAAGGATATTTCATTGATATACACCTTTGGCTTGGTAAAAATTGACAGAACAATAGATTTACAACAGATTGTACTCAAAGGCATAGCACATAAAATTTCATGTTTCTACGATTAATCAGTTTTGAGATTCTCAATTTTTTAAACAAAATAATTAACAAAAATGAAATTTCTGAAAACTGATTCACCGCAGGGACATGCAATTTTTAAGCCGGGTGTAGGTTTTCAGGTAAAGTGGTCAGGTGAACATTTTTCAACTGAATATTATAAAAGTTATTACCTACTGTAATTGAAGGAATGTGACTGCAAGTATTTGCACGATGACAGATGTTTAGCCTTCCAGAGTCCCTCTACTTTTGGCAGCTAGTTTTCCGCAAGCTGTAAATTGAATTATTAAATTAAAAGGTGTACAGATGTATGCGAGACTGTTGTCTGCGACACTGGTTCCAACAGCTGTACACGAATAAATTAATGATTAATATAATAATAATTTGACAATCACTGTCTTTACGTGTGCATACCTTTATTGCAAGCAAAGATGTGATTGCCCAGCTGATGGTGATCCTGATGATGGATGATTACCTCAAAAAGTTAAAAAACAGAATTAAGAAAAAATATGTGTATATATATGATATATATATATATATATATATATATATATATATATATATATATATATATATATATATATATATATATATATATATATTTAAAAATATAAGCAAAACTAATGTTCCCGATTGCTCGAAGAAACTGCGACTTCCTGGACCTGCCTTGGGAAACCTTCGGTAGACCGTGGTGTAGGTGGACGAAGACGAGGGTCCCCGACGAACAGTCCTCTAGAGATTGCAGCTGATTTCTCAACTATCCGGATCTGGCCGAGTCGGTGGAAGACACACAGACACAAGCAAAATAATTTGTGAAATTTTACGCGAATCGACAGAACACAAAGTGAATTACATTTTTTTAACCTAATTATGCAATATATTTGCAATAATTTTTAACGCACAACGATAAGGGCTCATAACCTCTAATCAGCCCTTTTGTATTTCCAATCACGCGAAAATTGTTAAGTCAATAATAAATTATTATCTCACACTTACCAATGGAAGCTATATTGTTGTGAGATGAGAGATTTTGCAATGGGGCACTGTATATAATTATTGAAATTCAATAATTTGTCAGCGAGAGAATTTTTTCTAGTGAACGCACGAGTCGCCAATAGACAAAGAGATATAGTTTTCAACAGTCGTTAACAATAGTCACAAGTCAAAGACAAGCGAAAATCACATCTTATCAGAGCGGCGCGCCATTTTTAGGCGCGAATTCAAATGTTCGCTCGACGTAATTCTCGATACAGAAAGGTGTGCATTTTATTAAAAATACATGTAATTATATTATTAAATATGACCGTTGTAAAAATAAATATTATACATAAATAATAAAATTAATACTGATATTGTATACCGTGCTTTTTTATGCATGAAAAAGTACGTCGCGGAAGAGTTCAATTGTAATTGTATATAAAATTGCAAAATATTGTTTCACAGCGTCATACGTCAACAAAAGCAACGAAATATCACGTCTGGATGTACTTTGTTGCTTGTTGTTATAAATAAAACGACGAATAATGTCGCAATATCAATTTTTAAGAATTTAGCACTCGTGCCAGCAAATTGTACGTAAAATGCTCCATGCGTGCCAAAGTTATGCAGCATGGCGTGGCAGCACTGTGCCGCCTCGCCGTGTTCGAAAATCAAAATTCGCCGCGCACGGAATCCCGGGAAAGTGGTGGCAGAATGCGAGCACGCGTGCCAAGCATGCAGTCGACCGAAAAATGGCGAAACCGTGCCCCAGATAACAGCGTGCTCTGAAAATGCTGAAAACGTGCCGGCACGAAATGGGCACGCATGACGGTCCACTTGCATCCGCACATGAAAGTCATATGACGAGCATATGACCGAGCATTTTGCTTGCTTCCGTGGTGGATCTGTCCAGCACGGGTGCCGATAAAATGCGAGCATAATGCCGTTCGTATGCAGGCATTTTGCGCGCATGTTCCCGATTTCGTGGACGCGTATTTTTCGCACGGCACGGCATGCTCCTCGTATGCAGGCATATGGCCGGCGGGGAGCGATTTTATCGCATATAAAAATTAGTTAGAACGCATAACTAAGCATCTACATCATAAATAATTAATAAATTTTGTTATATAGTATAAAAAAAATTTTATGTAAGAAAAAAAAATCTGCCGGGTGTAGGGCTGGAACTCACGATCTTTGGATCAGAAGTCCGAAGCTCTAGCCTCTGAGCCACAACTCTTCTTACAATTTGATGCACAATTGCACCTAATAATTATCGCTAATAATTAGAATTATGTAATAAAATAATGTTTAAATGTAATTCGGTTTGGAGAGAATAAAAAAAGTAATAAATGTATGCTCTTTACTAATTAAAGTCCATAATTATTAATAATGCAACATTCTGAGCACGCGGCACGCGTGCTGTCGCTGTGCAGTCTCTGTGCCGTCGCGTACAGACGCCCTAGGACGCATGTCGAGACAGCAGCTGGACGGCACAGTGACAGCACGACGTGCGGCACGTCAAGAGGATGTGTTACATTAATCAAATTTTAATTGTGAAAATAGTAATTTTCAAACTGATGTACGTTTGAGCAATCATCTATCATAGGGTACAACTCGTAATTAAATCATTTTGATAGTACACAGCGCCCTGAAGCTGTTTTTTCCATAGACAATTATCGGTCTCGGGACTTAGCCGAATTTTAAAAGATGCGCACGCGTGTCGTCCAAATGCCCCGTATATGATGCATCTGTGCCGCACGCATGCAGCACGCATGCCAGCACCTAGCTTCTTCAAGTGTCTGCACGCGTGCTCCTGGAATGCCATCGAAAAGCGGGCACGAGTGCCGAAATCATGCAGCACGCGCGTGCCGCCAACGTGCTGTCTCGCGTGTTGGTTCAAATTTTCGCGCGGAGCACGGTAATCCATCAAAATGACAGCACTGTGCGAGCACGCGTGTCGAGGCACGCATGCTCACGAATTGCTCAACGCATGTAGCGCGCGGTGCTGTCATAATGCTGGCACATTGCCGGCATGCAAACGTTCGAAAAATCGGCCATGGATCGGCATTTTGTGTCGCCAATGTGCCAACATTTCGTGTCGTCATATTGACAGCACTCGTGCTGAGCACGCGTGCTCGCACTATGCCGCCAACGTGCCGTCCAGCGTGGCGGGAAAAAAATTTTAAAGATTTTTGTCCACGCATGTCGGCACATTGCCTGCACATCGACAGCACGCGTGACGAGCACGCATGCCCCAAAAATGCCCAGCACGTGATGTTATTGGGGATCCCAGATAACAGCGTGCTCTGAAAATGCTGAAAACGTGCCGGCACGAAATGGGCACGCATGACGGTCCACTTGCATCCGCACATGAAAGTCATATGACGAGCATATGACCGAGCATTTTGCTTGCTTCCGTGGTGGATCTGTCCAGCACGGGTGCCGATAAAATGCGAGCATAATGCCGTTCGTATGCAGGCATTTTGCGCGCATGTTCCCGATTTCGTGGACGCGTATTTTTCGCACGGCACGGCATGCTCCTCGTATGCAGGCATATGGCCGGCGGGGAGCGATTTTATCGCATATAAAAATTAGTTAGAACGCATAACTAAGCATCTACATCATAAATAATTAATAAATTTTGTTATATAGTATAAAAAAAATTTTATGTAAGAAAAAACAATCTGCCGGGTGTAGGGCTGGAACTCACGATCTTTGGATCAGAAGTCCGAAGCTCTAGCCTCTGAGCCACAACTCTTCTTACAATTTGATGCACAATTGCACCTAATAATCATCGCTAATAATTAGAATTATGTAATAAAATAATGTTTAAATGTAATTCGGTTTGGAGAGAATAAAAAAAGTAATAAATGTATGCTCTTTACTAATTAAAGTCCATAATTATTAATAATGCAACATTCTGAGCACGCGGCACGCGTGCTGTCGCTGTGCAGTCTCTGTGCCGTCGCGTACAGACGCCCTAGGACGCATGTCGAGACAGCAACTGGACGGCACAGTGACAGCACGACGTGCGGCACGTCAAGAGCACGTTGTGCCGGCACGTGCTGTTATCTGGGATGTCAGTAGCGTACCTATAGAACCATGAGGCCTATTTTTCCGTTTGGGGGCGCTGATCGTTGCATGGGGGTGAAACGCGCTCTTTTTAAATGAATACAAGTTTCAACTAGTAAATTATAAAATTTTTTTCATTTATTATTATGTAAGACTTATTATGTAATAATATCCAATAATATTATTATGTAAGACTTTAACAATCTACCATTTGTTTAGACAAATTTTGATAATACATTTTATCCTCATGTTAAAGTCATAACCTAAAAAAAACAGTATAGGATAAAGGGTTTACTTGTTGTCGTCCCGTACAAATGATTTTCTTTTTGTAAAAATGAAAGGGAAATGTTGTGTCTGGAAATGTGAAAATAAAGTTAACAGTAGTGCTCATTTATTTCCAAAAAATGAATCACTGCGCAATAAGTGGTTAAAAGCTATGAAATGTAATAATTGGAGACCTGGAAAATGGAGCAAGATTTGTTGTGAACATTTCAAGTTAACAGACTATCTTCAGTATGATAGTAGTGGTCAGTATATAAATATTTAACAACAGTATAAAAAATATGATCAATCAATTGTAATAATTTAATATTACAGGGACTGGAGCTGTAAAAAATATTTTAAAGCCGGATGCGATTCCTTCTATTTTTCCATGGCAATCCCTAAAAAAGCATAAGTGGAGAAAATATAAAAGACTGATAATTAACAAAAGTTTAAAGGATATAATTGCTGAAAGAATATTAAAAGACATGGTCATACGAACCTTGCGGGATATACGTGCTAACGAACAGTCAATTCGGGAAACGAATACACCTAGTGAAGAAAACTATGATTTCTGTTCTGAAAGTGAAAATGAAAAATGTCAACCTGGAAATGAAACTGATTTAGTATATAATGTTGTAGAAGTGGAAGTGAATTCTAGTGAAGTGAATTCTAGTGAATGTGAATTAAATTTCCAAAGTTTTCATGAACCTAATTCAAAACAAAGTGATTCTGTCATATGTGATTTTGTGGTAGATGATCAAATTCCATTCAGTTGTAGTGTGACAAAGTTTAAAGCTCATCCTAAAGCCCTCCACTTTTATACAGGGTTAGAAAACTACGCTAAATTTATGTTTGTTTTTAAAACATTGGGTGAAGCATGTTATTCGTTAGAGTACATTTATAAAACTAAACCAAAAATCAGTGTTTTGGATCAGTTTTTTCTAACACTGATGATCTTAAAGCAAAATAAGACTTATTATGAAGTAAGTTTATTTTTTAATATACCCATTAAACAAGTTGGAAATATTTTTGTTACGTGGATCAGGTTCATGAAGCTACAATGATCAGAATGTCCCAATGGCCATCAAAAGACTTAGTACATTTTTTTACTTCAAACGACTTTCGTGATAAGTTTCCTGGTACAAGAGGTATCATTGATGGAACTGAAATTGGTATTCAGAAGCCTGGAATTCCAACAGCTCAACAGAGTACATTTTCTACGTATAAAAATAAGCCTACAGTGAAGGTGCTTGTCTTTGCATCGCCTGGAGGTTTAGTTAGTTACATATCACCTGCATACGGAGGATTAACGAGTGATAGACAGATAATTGAAAGGTGTTAATTAATTCAGTTGTGTGATCCACAAGATTCACTTATGGCAGATAAAGTTTTTGATGTTCAAGACTTGCTGGTCCCATATGGAATAAAATTAAATATTCCTACTTTTCTCAAAAAAAAAGAATCAAATATCTGGACAAACAATCATTCAAGACAAGAAGATATCTAGCAAGAGAGTTCATATTGAGCGGATTATAGGTTTATGAAAAACTTATAAAATATTAGAAGGGCCTTTGACTGCTTCACACACTAAGTTGGTAGATGATATAATATTTGTCTGCTTTATGTTGTGTAATTTTCGAAGGCCAATTATAAGCAGTGACGCATAGTGAATATTGTTATATTTTAATCAAGTATTTTTTGTGTTATATTATAAATACAATTATAGTGTTCAGTAATTTTTATAAAAGTGCCTTTGTAATATTGCTTTTCTAAAATAGCTTTCATAAAAAGTAACTAACTTTTGAACCATATGGTCTATAAATTTGTCATCTCTCTTATTTTGTGTAAACTTAACTAGTGTAAACTATAAATATACATATTTGTTTATCTGCACAGTAGAGTTGTCCTTGAACCTGATAATAATAATTATGCTCTTTTCTAAGTTTGTATAAACCTTCTCTATCACATAAATACAAATAATTAACAGTTTCCGGTGAAATCATTTGATCTTTTGCGCTGTATGGACATTTAACTTCAATAGCAATTGAATCGTTTACTACTCCATCAGGTGAAAAATGGAAATTTGGAGGATACGAACATGCCACATTCTGAAACCTTACTATTGTTCAGAGCTTCAAATTGTTTAATAGCATGTAGTTCAAATTTTTTTCCATGTTGAATAGCTGGTACACGAGACAAATCTCTTGGTGTCATCAGATCTCGAACAAGTCTTGTAGGATCTTTAGTGGAACATATGCTACCAAAACATGAACTATTCAGTCGAATATTTCTTTGTGCAAACCAAAGTTTATTGTTAAATTGTCCACGAGTTGTAAACTCTAGTTCTGCTCTTGCATTAGGTGAGATGTTCATAAGATTTATACTTTCTAGAAAGACTTGCTCTGGGTTTTCTTTTGTGTAATTATGGTCATTGTGAATTGCAAATAAATTTGCAGGTCCAAAAAGTTGCAATTCTGGAAACGTTTCAGACTGTATTGCAGCAAAGTTTATACACATATTTCGAAATTTTGTAGAATAATTATCGAGCTTTCTAAATTTATTAGGTCTAGGATCATAATCTTTTAATTTTGCTTCTAAGATATCTGATTTTTGAAAGTGCATATCTCTAATTTTTATTGGCGAGCCAGCAAATCTTTTTGTTTGATGAAATATCTGTAATTTTTCAGTACATGTTTGTCTAGTTTTGAGTCTTGTTTTGTATGAAGTCTGAAATAGCTTCAAAAACTACGCATACATGTTTGGAATGAGTAGGACCTCTTCCAGCTGCACATTCACATTGCGTCGCAGAAATACGATAACTTTACATCTACATTGTAAACAATTGGTTTTCTATACTGAGAAGCTACAATAGCAAATAAAAATGTCTCGTTTTCATCATTGCAAGCTTTCCTTAAGCTTAACACATAAAAATCTTTGTACATTTTGGTTCCCTTATCATTGTTTACATATGCTTGAATCGAATTGAAGTACTGTCTGTCAAAATTACTATCTATATTTAAACTATCGGAAACATTTACATCTTTGTATAACTTAGCATCAGGTTTAATAAAGCTATAAGACTGGTCTTCATCCTCTGGTACTACATTAATAAACAATTTATCATAATCAACTAGCTTGAAAATGTCATGTAAGAAATGAGAAAAAATTAATCCTACAAACACGAATTGTCCTAACCTTTGCACTAATTCGGCTTTTTTGCCTGTCGTTTTAGCTTTTCTTTTTTTCAGCTCTGCTATCAATTCCTTAATGGTCCATTTGCCATACATTAAAATATTATTGTTATTAATTGTAAAAAGTAAATAGCTCACATACGTTACAATGCTAGCATTAAAGCAACCGCATTCATATTTCGCGGAATTCACCTCCATGCGACGATCAGCGCCCCCAAACGGAAGAATAGACCTCATTGCCCATCAGATCCCTATTATATATATATATATATACTGGGATACGCGCTGTCTTCGCCATTCTATGTATATTATTTCTATGGTTTGGACAGCTGATCGTTGTTGATGTTTGGTAGTCATAATCTTCCTTTTACAAGTGGATATATTCAGTAAGAATAGTAGTGATAACACATGTACGGATATACGACCGTGTTTCCGTATGCGACACTCGATACTTGATTCTCCCCACCCGTATCAATTGTAGTGGGAGATTCGGAATTATGCCTGTGCTGCCTGTGCGCTTGGAAGAGAAAGGAAAGCCCGAAGGAGAGAGGAAAACATAATGCGTTGACGCTGTAGTGACTAACCTATCACGCGCAGTGTAAAAGCCAGCAGAACCAGATGTGCAGCAGCTTGATGAGCAGTAGGCAGCATCATCAGATAACAACGAGAGCACGAGGAATTACGCGTGCTTGTTGCATTTTGTCAAGTGTAAAATGCAACTTTGCCACAACGACGTGACGGCTGTCGAGGATTTTCATCGAGATATTTGTCACTCCTCCAGCTCTCCTGATTTTTCCTGAGAAGACGACATAGGAGAGTCAGGGTTTTCCTTGCCTGTCAGAAGTCGTCAGAGGTTATTACGTTCTAGCAATAATCGACGGAGAACAAAGAGCAAAAGCTTGTAAGTCATTAAAGTTATACGTGAAATATTATCGTGAAAAGTTCTGCGGAAGTTCATAAATGTTTTCTGATAACTTGTTCTTGATCATGACTTGTTCAAAATGTAAATATTGATAACTGAATTTTATCAACTTTGAAACCTCATTACAATATATCTAAATAACTGTTAGTATCTGTATGCAATAAGTTTTTTTCTTCAATACACAAGAACTTGTGAATACATAAAATTATTTATTTTTCATTATAAATCATCTGCAAAATCACCTTAGATTGAAATAAGACATTTTAATGTTTAGTATATCTCATAAATAATAGTATTTAAGTGCAGTTGTAAACTCTTATATCATTGAATATTACTTTTTAGTAAAATGGCCTACTCAATTAATACTGAACCTTTATTGAGAGAAGAAAAAGATACAGATTCTGAAGATGAAATTGATACAGAAATAGATGATCCTAATATTGTATATTCTCATGAAGAACCATTCATCAAACACCAAATTCCTTATGACAGGTACATACAACATACTATATATTTAAACAAAGATATTTTGTCTCTTTTTAAACATATGATTTTAATTTAATCATTCACTATTTTTCAACAGGTACAATTTGGCATATATAGTCTTTTATTTGTTAGGAATTAATACTTTAATTCCATGGAATTTTTTCATCACAGCAGATGATGTGAGTAAAATTATTAAATAATTACCCTGGTAGAAAATTAACGGTTGAAATTCGTTAAAAAGTTAAGTTTAATTGGCTAGTTTTATCAAATTTTAATGTAAAAAAATTAATTAAAATATTGCTAATATTTTAGTGATGCGTATCTATAATACCACATCAGTATTATTATTAAGTTAAAAATTGTTTTTCCCTTTTTTTGGCATTAAAACGTATATATGTCTTATTACAAATATTTGGATTTTTTACGATTGTAACATATTTTTCTACAATTTTTGGATTGTAACAGTCATTTGACAAATTTCAAGCAAAAGTTTCATTTTATCATGAGTTAATGCGTCATATCTATGCATTTATAACGGTTAAACGCTTATTTAGTTAAATCGTTAACCACAACTTAGCTAAGTGTCTTAAAACTTGTAACTGATCTTATAATTTGTTGTTGCAGTATTGGATGTATAAATTTAGAGAAATTAATGAATCTCATGGTGTAAATTTTAGTCATATAGAAAATTTAGAAAAAAGAACAGATCTGCAAGCCAGTTTTACTTCTTATATAAGCATATCAAGTGCAATTCCAAATACAATTTTTTTAATAATCAATACATTCATTAGTAAAAAGTAAGACATTTTTATGTATACAATCCATTACATTTTGTAGATTTAAATACAAACATTATAATAATTTGTTTATTTTTGAAGGATATCATTGAGTACAAGAATGATCGGATCTCAGTGCATAATTTTAATAGTTTTTATGATAACAACGTCATTTGCAAGAGTAAATACAGATCAATGTACGTATGTTGATATCATTAGTACTTACTTCATAAAAGTAATTCTGTTATATTTTCAGATCAAAATGCGTTTCTTATTATTACATTGACAAGTGTGGCAATTGTGAACGGTATGTAAAAGTTTAAGATATTTACTATTTTTGTTTATCAAAAAGTTATTTCATTAAAGTATATACTTCTAGCGGCTTGTGCGATTTTTGGAGGAAGTTTAATGGGCATTGTAGCTCGATTTTCTACAAAATATATTACGGCCATGTCAGCTGGCCAAGCTCTGGGTGGAATTTTTACTGCATTCACTGAGATTTTATCTTTATGGATCGGTGCTAGCCCTGTGATCTCAGGACTTCTCTACTTTATCATAGGCGATATTGTGCTCTTTATATCCTTGATTGCCTATGTAATATTGGAAAGAGAGGTAAGTTTACAGTTACTTCTTCTGATTACGGCTTAAAAATGTTGTTTTATGTTATAATAAAATGATTTTATTTTTCCAGGTGTTTTTTAAACATCACGTAGTTATAAAAACTAGAAATCCAAATGAACCAGAGTTTACAATTAATGACGAAATAAATTTTTCTGGAGAACATGTTTCTTATACACGCATTTTTAAAAGAACATGGCCGTATGGTCTTAGCATGTTCTTAATATTTTTTATAACAATGACTGTTTATCCGTCAGTAACAGTTTTAGTAGAAAGCCAAGGAAAAGGAAAAGGACATTTATGGAATGGTAAGATAATGCATTGTTATTTCGTCACTTCGAAAGAAGACTAGCGCAGTTTAACATTTTTACAAGTAGTAGTTTAATTCAAAATGCGGATATGATTAGCATAACTTAAAATTGGCGAGAAGACTGACACAAATCGTGCATTTTCCTCGAAATGTATCACTTAGAGTGCCCAAATTGCAAGTTAATTCCTAAGCTAGTTCTGACGGCGTAATTTAACTGTACCAGTCCTAGTTTTCGCTGGAAAATTGAAACAGTGCGAGTCTTCGTATGAAGCTACATCATATTTTTACTGACAAAAATGATAATTCTACCGTAACATTTGCGATTTTTTTCAGATGTCTATTTTGTCCCTGTAGTTACCTATCTGATTTTCAGTTGTGCAGATTATATAGGTAGAGTCATTTCAGGATATTTGATGTGGGTATGTTAACGAATTTTATTTTTTATATTATACAAATGCTAGAAAAGTTTTTCGTTTTTAATATATTGTTTCTTTTTCAGCCTAGTAAGAAACCATGGTTAGTGATGTTATTAAGTTTTTTAAGAGTACTGTTTATACCTGCATTTATGTTTTGTAATGCTCAACCGCGCCATCATCTACCAGTCTACATACACGATGACATTTACTATATTATACTGACTGTTCTATTTGCATTCAGTAATGGATATTTATGTAATATTGTATTTATGCTTGCGCCAACGTAAGTGAAATTGTTTCAGTGTAGCTAACAAAACTTATCAAATACTTTTAACATATATGTTATAACAGAATTGTTTAAACGATTTCAGAGTTGTTGATTCAAAAGAAAAAGAAATAGCATCTGCCATGCTAGGTGCTTTTCTAGGGATTGGAGTTTCTGTTGGTTCGCCTCTAAGTCTTTTAATGGTTAAAATTTTATAAACATAATAATATTTTTAACAAATACGTTGAACTGACAGCATTTAACTGAATGTTACTTAAGCTAATTAAAGCATCTACTAGTAATTGATGTTTGCAGATATTATTAAACAAAAAGAGAATACAAAAAAGAAAGATATTAGAATATTTATACAAAACAACGCACATCTCTAAGATGGTTAGATTTTTTTACGATTGAAGAATGAAAAATGGAATATTTTATCATTGTTTATTTGCTGTTATGTTGCTTAAAGTCTTCTAAGCATCCACTAGAATTGATGTTTATTTATCTATGGCGCAGAAAGAGAATACCATAGAAAGATATTGAACTACCGATATAAAATAACGCACATTTTTATATGCGTTTTTTTACTATCAAAAAATGTAAAATACAATAATTTAGTTATCAAAACACAAATGTCTGTCTTCTTAGAAAATGCGCCGCGACCAAACGATGCAGAAATTTTGTGTATATAAAATTATTTTAAAATAATTTTTATTCTGTGTAAATAGTAATTTGATTTTTATTCATAAATTTTCATGTAAATATTATTTGCGATTTCTTTATTACATTTTTGTGAAAACAAGCTCAACGAGATGTCTAATGTATATAATGTATCGAATGGATGTTGAAATATATTAAACAGATATTATTTCAGCAGAATTGTTTAAATTATTCATAAATAAAAAATCAATTATTTCCATATACAACTTTAATTCTTGACAAAATATTTATTCAACTTAACGCGTTATTCAAATAAATTCAACAGCCATTCCTTAATAGTACATTACGATATGTGTGACTTAAATGGTTCTCGCAACGCTCGGGTGCTAACTGCGCCGTGTAAAAAAGAACCATTTAAGTCAAGAGTATCGTATAAAATTTTATAGCACAGACTACTAAAATCCGCAAGTCTCGCCTATTCGTGACTTAACAGCGAATTTTAGCCACACTGTGCTATAAAGGTAATTTTTTTAACGTTGATGTTACTGTTAAGAAAATTTGTTACATGTTGACATAAATGCCCAGAATAACAGAGTAAATACTTATAGTGCAGTATCAAAGTTTGGAATATTCTTTTTCAAAAATTGAATATAGTTTATTATATAACATACTG
Organism: Nasonia vitripennis; assembly: GCF_009193385.2. Taxonomy (NCBI): domain Eukaryota; kingdom Metazoa; phylum Arthropoda; class Insecta; order Hymenoptera; family Pteromalidae; genus Nasonia; species Nasonia vitripennis. Next base: position 2,973,947 of record NW_022279623.1, on the reverse strand, counting down.
CTGTACAGTCTTATAAACAAAATTATGTGCTGATAAATGTCAGATATTTCAAAGACATTTAGATAATTTTCGAATAACAATTTTGTATTGTTCGTCAAATAATCACAAAAAAATCCAACTCTAGGCATACTTCTAAATGGGAATATTTTATTTGAATGCCTAAATTTTCATTGAATATATTTATTAAAAAAAATGTAATTCCAAATAAAATTATCTAGTACTCAATAACAAAATTTTCGCATGCAAAAAGAACAGAACAAAATTTTACAAATAAATGTAAATAAGTATGTACATTCCTGGTAGAAAAATAAGCAGTATTGACCAGATATTGGCCAGTACTGTACAGTCACTGGTCTATTTTGATAAAATTGGCCAGTGACGGGTAAACACTGTACAAAATATGTAACAGATATATCTATAAATTATAAATTTATAAATTCCGAAATATAAATTTCTAAATACATAGACGGATAGCTTTAATAATCTATTTCTAGAAATTAGAAATCGAAAGTTTTCAAAACTTTTACTTTTTTACATTAATAGGATCATAGCGACTCCTTTCTTCATTGTTTTGTATTTAGAATTCTTAAGTTTTTAGAAATCAAAAATCTGATTGACATTTGCCTTCAAAAGGATGATTTAGCAAACTTAGCAGTATAGCACGACGTTCTTACATTGATAAAAATCAAACTAAAACAAAATTTTGTAAAATAAAATTAGAGCATTATAATAGTTTTAAGTTTACCTTCAATCGTGTAAACAAATCTGTTTGCATTTCTGAACTTGTAAAAAAAAACCATTAACCTAATTTACCTTTACTGTTAGACTGATTTATTTATTTAACTTGATACTACGTCGTTACCAACTTTGTTTTAGCCCCAATGCCAACTTTGCCTTGAGACTCAAGTTTATTATGTGTCCATGTAAAGATTTATCTAAAATTATATTATATTTTCTCTGTTCGTCCTCTTATTTATAATTACATATTTTAACTAATTAGGAATTGAACACAAAATATTGTTTTTATATATTTTTGTAATAATCTGAAAATTTAGCACTCTGATAAAATAACCCTACAAAATGTATATAGTTTTTAAATGTATGATATTTGCTATTGTATAATACATAAATCTCATAATACTTGTCGACTCTTATCACATAACGGGACATAGACAACTCCCATTAATGATGTCTTCTGAATTTTGCCATCCATAGTTTTATCTATTTGAAACAAGGTTTGGTCAGCGTTCGTCTTTCCAATTGGTACGATCATACGGCCACCAGGAGCTAGCTGATTAATAAGCTAAACATATTTGATAATAAATGTAAGATATGACCATGATATTGAAGGGTCACCACATTTTTTTTACTTTGCGCGAAAACAAGCTTTTTTCAAATATTTAACTGGATCTTAGAAAAAAATATTTAAAAACGCGTTTTTTCAATCTGTGAGCTTGTAGGATTCGATAAGAATATCAATTGCTTTGACAGACCCTCAGACGGTGTAATTATTTTTCTTTAGAATTGCCTTCAAAATTAAAGGCAGTAACAAGAACTATGATCTGTAAATTTTTAAAAATCGGAAAAATATAGTCGATTTTTTAGAAGTTATAGAAGCAAATAGCTACTGAAAAGAATGTTATTAGTATATTTATAGAAAAAGTATGGTGGCCGCTTGAATAATATTTTTGTTATGAAGGTATGTATTGAATATTTTTTTATTTACTATTTCTGGTGCTTCCGGAGCTGCTGCTCCAATGTGAATAGCATCGTATGGTGCTTTATTTGGGTAACCCAGTCTACCATCACCAACTATAATTAATAATATTATTCGATAAGTTGATGTAAAATGATATTAAGTACAAATATTAGAATTTTTAACAAACCTATCAATTCAAGTTGTTTGCTTTCCAATAATTCAGGATGATCACTTTGAATATTTCTTCTAGCTCGTTCTTGAAGTTTCGGCACATGCTCAATACCCACGGCAACACCTTTAGGACCAACCATCAGTGCCATACATGCAGTTAAATAGCCAGAACCAGATCCAACATCTAATGCTCTACTGCCATCTTTTAATTTATCTGCGAGAAATTCCAGTGCATAGCCATGCTGTAAAAACACTTTATGTCTTTCTTTTTGAAAATTTGATTGAATTGCTTTATTATAAATATCTTCATTAATGTAACTCTAATTTTTTTATTTAAGAAAACGAAGGATTTTGTAACAAAAACATTTCTTTTGCTCGAGCTAATAAAAAAAAGGTTTAGCTTTATTTACCATATGTGGTGCACTAATTGTTGCACCAAATCCGATGCTTTGAGGTGAATCGATATATGCATCACAAGGTTCTGTGTATTTTCCTCTGTCCACTTTACTCATTGCGTCAAACACTCTTTCTGATTTGATTACTCCAGATTCTGTAAAAACATTCGTTTTTAGTAAATAATTAAACGCAGAATGCAATGAAAGTTTTGAAAATTAAGAACATATCCATAAAGATAACCTCCAAACTTACTTCTAAGATGTTGAACTAATTCTAAATTTCCTTTACCGTGAAAACGGCCGAATTGAAACATACCGAAAGCGTTTACACTAACTATCGAACAGATAAGAAATAGTAGAGACCACTTTGTATTTCTCAAATCCACTTTCTTTATGAATTTCGCTTCTCGTCTGTTTTCGTCGATATTATACACGTAGAGCGGGAAAGCCATAGGTTATACGTTCTGGTGTAACTCACTCTTAATGTCGCATGCGCAGTGAGAATCAGCACGATCTTCGAGAAAGTGCTCGCAATTCTTGGAAGAGTAAGATATTCAATCAGGTTGTTAAAAATGTATCAGGAGGAATTAATCAGTGTATATTATTTATGTATTTGATTTGTTTTATAAATTAAATTATCTTCGAAATGATAAAAAGTTTAAATACACACACGCACCACGCAGGTTTAGGTGTCTCCTATGTACGCATCATAGAAATCAACAACTGACTTATCTTTGTATGTCTATTCCACGCTTAGAAATTACGTTTAGTTTGTGCCAAATTCTTAAAATAACTTATGAAGGAATTCATCTAAGATAAGACCGGACAATAAGTAATCAAAACTACTTGTACAAACTTGTGATTGCATGAATTATTCTACCAAATTATCCACTATTCGAGTGGCGCGATTGAATGTTTTAATTTGTAAATAATACACAAAACATTTTTAAAAATATTTTTGTAATTTGTAAAACGTTCAGAAAGCAGACTGCGTCAATTGAAAAATCATTAAATCATACGTATAGTTAGTAGCATATGCGTTATGTTCATTATTATGCACGTCATAAATGCAACATTGTAGTTACTATGACGTCGCACAAAATCCTAGGCGATGTCTTTAAGATCACAAAATATATTAACCCCGGGTCATTCGAATGAGCATTGAAATACTCTCTAAAATCGTGAAATAGTTTGAAAGGTTGTGAATAAACTAGAACAGTGTTTGTAGTTAAACCAGTTTCAAGGATGTATATTGTCTCAAAGAACCTAAATACAAGAATCTACTAATTATCTGACTCTAAAGCTAAGCTGATAATTCTACGGACTCGCGACTCTGACTGTCCTCCGGAGCGGCGGTGATGCTGCAAGACCTCTGCTGCTGGCGTTGAGGGCGTGACCTTGAATGAAGGGATGTAGTTTTGACAAATCAGAGCGACTCCGCGCGGACTTACAGAACTACGAGCTCGAATCAGCGTCGGTCCGCTGGGCCTATGTGATGGTGGAAAATTCGGAAAGCGGGCGAGCACGTGATGACGCACTTCGCGCACACGTGTTGACCACCCTAACTCTCAGTCCTCAGTTTTTATGGAGCTTTCCACAATTGCGGAACCGACACTCGTAACTGTGATCCGTGGACGAGAAATTGTATTGTTGCCAACTTAATTTCATTATATGATCGTGGATTGTGTGACTGTCACAAACGCACCATGACGACCGAGTAAAAAACTATAGAAAGTCGTCTGCTGAGATTTCACACATAACCCAAAAGTTGTTTAAATTCGGTAAACACTGCCAGAAATCATTGAGATAAAGTGTAATTGTTAGATAAATTAGAAAGAAAAATTTGAAAAGCTCAGTTATGGACGTAGATAATCGACTACAAATTGTAATTGTTTGGATAAATATTTTAAACTTTATTCAATCTGTGATTGATACTCTTGATGCAGACGATGGTGGACAAAACCTGACATCACAGAGCAGCAACGCTTAAATTTTGGTGATTTCTCAACAATATTTATGTATATGAAGAACAATGACCATGAGAAACTGTATGATTTTATTGGTATGTCGTTGGAGCAATTTAACTATTTATACGCTCTTGTTGAAAATAGACTGGAAAAACAAAGTCGACGTACACCTCTGCCAGCAGAGTTAAGATTAGCTGCAACCTTATAGTAAGTGCTTATAATAATATTATTTTTGTTGAAATGATATAAAACTTATTGCTATAACAAAACTTGAACTTTATCTCTATTTCTATCTCTTAAGACTTAAAGTAATCTAATTTTGTAATGATTAGAAATAAGTAAAATATTTTGTTTCAGCTATTTGCGCAATGGTGGCAGTATATGAATGTGTGCATCTGTTTTTTGTATAGGCACTTCAACAATGTATCAGAAGTTTGTCATGCTCTGTTTGAAACATTAAAACCAATATATATTCCTTTGCCAGATGCGAATGAGTTCAGAATTATTGCAGATAACTTCAAAGAAAAATGGAATTTTCCAAGTTGTGTTGGAGCTGTAGATGGGCGTCACTTCAGCATCGAAACTCCTCCCAATTCAGGAACATTCTTTTTCAATTATAAAAAATTTACTAGTTTCGTTTTGATGTCAGAGTGTGATGCTTTTCTAAGGTTTACGTGGCTGAATGTTGGTGATTACAGTATGCCACATATCAAATGTAATCTTTAAAATTAAAGTGTATGTGTATCCTGATTGTAAAGGTAATTGTTTTTTTAGGATCTCTAAACGATGCTTCAATTTTCAATGAAAGTGATTTAGGAGAAGCTTGGAGAATCAAAACATTAATTTACCACCTGATGAACGTCTTCCTCTCATCAATATAAGTGTTCCTTATTTTTTCATTGGAGACGGAGGCTTTGCTCTGAAAAAGTATTTCATAACGCCATTTACAAGATTAAACAATTTAAGTATTGATCGAAGGATTTTTAATTATTGTCTCTCAAGGGCTCAACGAACATTTGAGAGTGCTTTTGGATTGTTAGTAAACAAGTGGAAAATTTTTAACTCACCTTTAGCTTGGAAATTTCAAAACATTGACATAATTATATGTGCATGTGCATGTTTACACAATTTCCTGATCAGCTGTGATATGCAAAATGAAGGTAATAGAAGAAATGCTAATAATATGTGTGAAGATGAAGGTGTACTTAATGCTTAAGATTATGTTAATCAAGATGTAGAAATCAATGAAGATGATTTGAATGGAATACGACTGAGAAACATTTTAAAAGATTACTTCGCTTCTCCCCTAGGAAGTGTACCATGGCAGTGGAACAAAATATAATAATTTTACAGATTATATTACAGAATTATACTTATTTTTACAGACTAGACATATGTTTGTCATTTATTTTTTTCTTATTACTGTATTAATACAAAATTTTTTAATAAAATTTTTCTATAACAAAAAGAAGTAAAAAATAAAGTAATACTTATGACAGTTTATTCATAATCATAATTTTGGTTACAAAAGTAGTTTAATAATATAAGTATATAATCTAACATTTTTTGAAAGCTAATTTCTTTTTTTCTTCGATGTGTCTCATTATAGTTTGAAAACACTTTAGTGTTGGGTTTGATGGAACATCCTGTAATGCATCGGACAGCAGGAGATGGTAATCTTCGCTGCTGCTACTTGCTGGTTGCTGGAGAATATTTGAAGCATCCTTAGTTATTGTTTCCTGTAATGATTTTACAACATCTGTCAAATTTTTCTTTGCTTCTATTTTTTTCCACAGCAAATTTGTCCAGTTAAGGTTGTCTTTTTCAGCATCCAGATGTACTAGGAAGACTGATATCTTTTTCTTGTAGTTTGTCATCACATTTTCCAGATATTTTCCAAATCGATTCTGGTTTTGTTGTCAGCCTTTCAGCGTTAACTGATGAAATCACTTTAAGATGGTTAATTTTGTTTCGTAGAAATTTCATTGCTTCATAGTAAGGCCACACAGTAATTTGTTCGTATCCCATACCTGATCGGTTGTTATTTTGTAAGTATTCATAAAATTCCTTAAACTGTTTTTTTAAATCTGTCCACATCTTTTTCTCACTGTTTCGCCTATAGCATAAGTAATTAATATAAATAATTTAATGTTAAAAAGTTATTGTTATAAATATTTTTGAATAGTTTTTGCAACTTACCTGTCGTCATAATCCCCAGAATCTCAAAAATCTCATAGGCGATTTGGTCAAAAATTTCATATTTTTGGTTAGAACTGACCTTTCCAAACGAGTCATCACTTTTATCATATAAAAGTGGTCTCTTCTCGACACACTCAATCAGGAACATGATCAACTCATTTGATCTTCGCCTATCTCACAATTTGTTTCTTCTTCGTCCATTTCGTAAATAATTCGTAAGTACTTCTCTGGTAAAATCGGCAAGAACTCGCCAATTGTTCCCGTACGTCGACTTTCTGACAGTTCTTCCGCGAAATGTATAGCTATATATACATAGAACGGGGGGTCACGTGACTAAGCCGCTAGCGACAATACATCAAGTTCGATCTTGTTAGCGTTTTACTCAGTCTTTGATCGGCATTCGTCTATTGCGTACGATTGACAACCTATAATTATTATCCGTTATTTTTTTGAGAAAATAATCGATTTTGCAGTGTGAGTAAAACAGAATGGACGATATTGAGAAGGCTATTGCCAAGGCTGCGAAGTACCGCTACAAGCTGTATAACAATACTTACATTACAAAGGAAAAACGGCTTGAATTATGTACCGACATTGCTGATATAGGCAACCTTCGTTTGAAAACTAGATTATCAGGTATATACGTTAAATCATAGTACGTTAAATAATTAGATGCTCATTAAAAATATTTTCGTTTAAAGTTATATATATATATATATATATATATATATATATATATATATAATCAGTAGCATTTTGTTGAGGTTATAGTAAATTGTTGTATTCATATATTGCGTTAACGACTACAATTACCGGTTTAAAAATAAGAACATGTTTCGTTATGCTTTTAAAATAATGTTCACCACACAATAAATTAAAAATTACTCAGTTTACAAAAATTATTATAAGAAATGGAATACAATTTTTTTACATTTAATTAATCTGTAATTGATTTCAGGAACTGAAGTAAGGGATATTTAGTCCAAGTTGCGAAGAAGATTTTCCAGAGTACAATTAAAGATTTATCGAGAAATCAGAATGACTGATAATGATATGATTGTCCATTAACACTTGATTTACCTAAAAGATTATATAATTACCAAAAACATCGACAACGTTGACCAACAATCAGAAAGAAGACAATGTAGCAAAGAATGCTATAAGTATGACTTCCCAAGCAATGAAGAGTATTTTGATAGTACTAATCCTAAAGTTGATAGTGGATCACCATCAGCAGATCGTACAATTGATCATGGATTACCATCAGTAGATGATCAGTTTCATAAAATTAAAACTGAACCACAGAGCGAAGATGAAGCTTTTGCAATTAGCGTTAAGCAAGAACCCAATGGTGAAGAGTACGCTGATATATCCACAATAACTATCTCTGATTCCGATGATAACATGGATTCAATTCAACTCTAAAGATCAATGTCCAAAAAAAAAAACAACAGAAAATTCCTCTGCTAAAGGTAAAACCATCATGAATAAGAAACCTATTATTAAAGGTACGAAAAGTAGTAGTAAGACTCAAGATGTTTTAACGGCGTACGTGGAGACGGTTCTCCGCGCGAAAAACAATGACGCGGTTCGTTACAAGACTAGTTGACGGCTAGCACAGCTTAAGACAGGCGACCCCCCGAAGGAATGCGAAAGCGGTTACCGGGGGGTTTTTTCGCGGCCCTACGAGAGGTGGAGTTTTAGTGAGTATACCTGGCGTTGTCCCGCGCCAGGAGAGTCTCACACACGGGGAGCCTCGCACGGCTCCTGTCATGGTGCATTAAGCATTTCTCCAACTCTCCGGATAAACAAAAAAAATGTAATTTCTCAAAAACCAAAACTACGAAGAAAAATGTGTCGTGTGTTGAGACTGCTTTGCAAAATTTTCAGTCGTCAGTTATTCACATGAAACGCAAACAAACAATTTCGCAGTATGCTACTGCAATAAATAAACATTTGAAAATATTACCAGAAGCTTAATTGCTTGATGGAAATATTAGACATTATTCAATCTTTTAAATTCAGTTGCTAATTTTCTAAATATTTTTTATTTTAATACTTAATACTAAAGAAAAATTTCCTGTAATCTTAATTATTATAAATTATGTAATCCTACAGTTTTGTTTAAAGTTCGGTAGCTTTAACCGTTCTGCCACCGTAACGACTGTTCAGTAAGAACAACGGTGTGCCACTGGTAATTTTGGCGAGTCGCGACTCGTAAAATTGGTCGCTTACGCGGGACATCAGCAGAAACGACCGAACTGATTCTTAAAAACTGCTGAACTCTACGGTAATTTTGGCGAGTCTTCGTACAATGACGGATTACTGGTGTGAGTTCAGTTAAAATGGCTGTGTTTTTTTTCAGTGTATGAATCATAAAAACTGAGAGCCGATACTCGCACAATTGCATATTTCTTTCTACTACTTCTAAAATTTATGTTCTATTTTCCTAACGGTTGAGTGACCAAGAATACAGAAATGCTTTTGTACTTTTTCTAAATGATTTTATAAGATGTACATAAAATATACTCGATTTTATTAATAAGAATTTGAATTACGCGCTTATATTCAATCACGTGATCACGTGATTACGGCTTACGTCACACAGTACGTATTGGATTTGACGCACGCGTTACCAGTGTGACCATAGTACGATCCGCAATACGTCGAAGTATGACACAATGACGCAGTGTATACTAAAACTCTCTAACGCGTGAAATTCGAAAGTGAGTGTACTGATATTTAACATATGATGCACAACTGCTTATTCGTATTATTATTTTAAGTCAAACAATTGGGGAAAAAATAATTCACACGATTTTTTCTGCTAACGTTGGTTTGCATATACTTTTTTGAGAAACAGTGATCGATATAAACTGTACGAGATATCTCATTTTATTTCTTATTTTTAAATAATATAAATTTAACATTATATTTACCGTTTATTTTATTTAATTAAAAATCCCCCTCGAAAGTACGTCGAAGTTAGGCATTCTGTAAATTTTCAAAAGTGCTTATGCGTTCTCTGTAACATAAAATATCATTAAAAACACGCGCCAAGGATGATTTGCACTAAAATCAACACTTTCTTTAGAAGATGTTGAACAACTAAATAATCATAAAAAATGAAGGTAGAGCAGTGCCGTTCTCTTCAACTACTGCCCGGAAATAAATTTTTGAATATCATATTGTTTCTTTAGTTTACCCTTATAACTATCGTATCAAAACCGATTAACGGATCATTCTGTGATACAACAAAATATAAACATCCGCAACATTAATCATATATCATATTACACATAATTTAGCTTGATTCATTACCAATACCTGTAAATTTCTACGGTATTAGCGAAGGTGAACATATCAAACGTTCGACTCCTATCTCCTTGGGAAAATTTACGCTAGCTCTGAAACTTCGCAGCGAGTGCTATTCCGCACGGGAAAGGTGAATTTCGCCCCGTGAGTTCCTTTAAGTGTCGGTACTTTATGACGATTATGGATTCGCGATCTTAATGGTAGCGCGCCAACATTGGATCATCGAAGACATTCAAAAGTTTGTAACGCGCGAAATATTCATTGGTTTTGTATTTAGCTTGAAATATATTTTAACTTTATAACTTATTAGTTACTTTTTTATACAAATCAATGCTATAAATATTTGATGATGTATATAATTTAAACCAATTGCAAAAATTGGTTGTTTTCAGATTTAACCAGAACGAATAAAAGTACGTCGGAATTGAGTCCACTAACCATGTGCTTGACTTATTACAGTGCACCTTAATATTACTCTCTTAAAGAATTCAGGGTTCATATTAATTACAGTTTCAGAAGTTGTTTATACGCCCTGCAAAGAAAATACTTTGCGAAATAGTAAACCATCACTCTTTTCCAAAAAGTTACAAATGCAAAAAAGCTGACCTATGATTTCTTCATTATAATATATTTCTATTATTTATACAATATTCTACCCGCAACAAACAAGAATCATCCCTTCTCAAAAACGGACAAAGTACGGGGCATGCAAGCCCTCAAAAAGATCCCAAAAAAGCTCTGGCAATGAGGGTCGCTCGCACACAGTGAAGGTATACCAACATTTAGAAACGTCTAATGCAAAGAAAGGGTCGATTTTACAACTCGGCGCGTGAAAGTGTCGGCGGCGGCGTAACGCAAATGCGCGCAACTACGCAGACTCGCGGACCGTTAAGCGGTAAGCATGAAAGATGGTGATGCTGCCCAGGGGAACTCTACTCCTTGCTTGCCGGCTCGGCGGCTGCTGTTGCTTTCATTATTAAGGGCTCCCTTAATAATTGACGGAGTCAACGTGGCCAAGCTCGACCGCGGCTTGGCTTCTCGCGTATCTCGATGTTGCTATACTCTCTGGGACCCAGAGTCGCGCGCTGAGTCATACTTATTTGCGAGAGTCTGAAGTGCGATGATGATGGGGCGACTACTGCAGCAACAGCCGCCGTCGAGGGTTTCACCTCACTAACTTTTCTATGCAAGAAATGCTTTTGGCTTCGCAAAGAGAGTTGCCCTTTTGCTTTTATTAAAACTTAAATTACACTGCGATTGTTCCGGGCTGTTCATGTCCTTATTTTGTTTTTTGCTGAGTAATTCGTTAGTCCGATTTCTTCGCCGAGTATCATTTCTGGGAAAGCCTACAATAACAAAGACACTCGTGAATCGCTCTGAAATCCATTAGCTAGCAAAAAAAAAAAAAAAAAGAACACTATCCACCGACACAGACACGCATGCACACAATTCAAAGGCCATCCCTCATACTCTTACACCGGTTGCCGCGCGCACTACCGTATACTTTTCGCCGGTTGATAAGCGCTCGCCGCGCGCATCTCGCGATGATTTACAGGCATTATCGGGTATTAATTTCAATCTGCGTTAAGCGCATGCCAGGGCCGCGGCTGTATAGCTGCACATCGCGTCCCACACGCAACCGTCCACCAGTAGAGAGTGAAAGAGAGAGAGAGAGAGAGAGAGAGAGAGAGAGAGAGAGAGAGACTCTGAAAACAGAGATAGCGCTTGTGTGCGAGAAAAAGCGAGAAAGAAAGAGACCAAGAGGGACACACGACGAGTCGACGCCGTTACTGCTGGGGCTACAAATGAAGCGTTCCGAACAAATTATGAATGATATATTCGTCCTGCGCGCTTGATATATGCGAAGAGAACGGATCTCTTTCTCTCTCTGTATAGTCTATCTCGTTGAACGAACGAGTTGAACGCGCGGTTTGTTCGTTCGCATTATTATACGAGCGTCCGCAGATGCCATTACGGGTTTTGGTTCTGCTGAGATTTTATTAAACTTTTTAAATTTGGCTGAATTTTCTTTAAATTGCTATTGTACATTTTAATTTGTTAATTCAATGGAATAAAAATAATCGTAATCGTTATGAAATACATTTATCAGTCAATCCAAGCATTGCGCAATAGCTCGCATACACATCCGCTATCGTCAACACTATTGAATCCCAAATACATGCGCGCACCAACAGCGGGAAATAAATCAAAATAAGTATCCAGCGAAATAAAAAATAACCCGAAAACAGAAACGTCTCGTATTTCTCGAATGGCTGTTTCATTTGCAAATCCACGAGATACATCCTTTTTTCCTCTGACTGTTTTTTCAGCTCTCTCTCTCTCTCTCTCTCTCTCTCTCTCTCTCTCTCTCTCTCTCTTCGTCATAGTAGTAGTAGTTCCTGGCGTCCGCGTCGCGGCGCCATCACGCGAATTTGTACATAACGTCCGCAATAACTTGCCGCCATAAAAGCCATCGACAAATCAAATTTTGACGTGATTCACTGGCCGACATAAATTTCGGTATCCCGGGAACCAGAGAGATGGCGGTGACGCAGACATGTGTTCACCCCCCTCCGCCCCCCGAGCCTGCCGTCGCGCTGCTGCTGCTACTGCCGCTGCCGCTTCCCTCGTGATGCCACTGTTTTCCCTCTCTTTCGCACGCCCGTCGCGTGTACTATCTGCCAACTCTTTTGCTTTTGCCTCTTTTCATTTACACTGGCTTGTGTGTGCTATATTTTTCGGCGTCCTTTTAATTTATCGAGAGGTATACTCGCTTTGATGGTATTGATTTGGTTTCTCGAGCGGAACATTACGGGTAGTCGCATAACAATGGTGGAGATGAATTTCGTTTGTACGAAAACACACCTAGCGAAATGACTGTTTTCAATTTGGCATTCGTTCATTTGGGTGATGTTTGATAAGGGGAAGAGAATAAGAAAAGAAGAGTTTGTCATATGTTTGCGCAAATCGATTTAGAATCGAATTAGAGATGGTCCGTCTATCGTAGAAAGCAAATATTTATAAAAAAAATCTATTTTTATTTCTAAGTATTAAGCAGTCTAATAAGCTAATTGATTGAACTTCTTTCGTTCAACATTTGTATTTCATTTTGTATTGCTTTATAAAATAATGACTAATAAATAATAATAATAATAATAATAATAATAATAATATCATTCATGCTTTATGTAATAAAGGGAATGAATGATTCGATTTAAATACCTCACTAATTATCGCTGCTATAATTTTAACACGAACGAGTTTTTAATATAGCTTATTTATTTATCAGAATATTAGGATATTAGTAGTAAAAAAGTTCAAAAGATTGTCACACGCAAATCTAATGGAGATGATGATACTATGACATGTAAGAAAATTATGAAAATTAGAGAAGGATACAAATCATTCGTTCATTAATTTAACTATTAGATCGTGTGCAAAGTAAGCTCTATCCGATAACCCTTTATCTAAGGAAAAAGCTATCTTGTATCCAGCCGTTCTACTATACTCTAGAAAAAATGCAAAAGCTCGCTTCTGCAGACAAAAAGTACTGCATTCCAGTCCACTCGACTAACTGCGTCGAATATTTATAGCCCTCAGTCGTCGGGAGCGCGTGAGAGTTCGGCGCATCAAAACCGCGCTTGCTTGCTCTGCATTGCCGAAATGAACAACGTGGCTCGGGCCAACAAAAGGACGAGCAAAAAAGATGACGACCGCACGCGCGAATCGATCTTTTGATAGCTGCCGTTCAACGGTCCGTGTATGCATGTACATGCATGCAGCTGCCCCTACTTTTCTGTACTCTTTTTTATTGCGGCCGAGATGGACGCGTTGCAGTTCATCTTCACTTTTTCGCCTGCGCGTGTGGAAAGATGATGCACGTGCGCTCTCTCTCCCGTGTTATCCGCGGTTTTCGCTCTGCTTTGTCCGCTGTTTTACACGCTTTTGATTGCTGCGGTCCCGATGACAGCCCCAGATACGAAATGAGTGATATATTATGGCGACGAAACTTCGAATTTCGCGGTTGTTTTTATTGGACGGCTGATTGGTCGGTGCATCGATGAAATATTGTGATCTATGACTTTTCAGATTTTTTTTTCACGATCGAACCTTTTAATTCATAGCGTACGCCATGTCACAGCCATTCTTTGAAATTAATGATTCAAAAAATTATTTTCGAAGTTGTTAGAATACATGTTTCTTCTCTAAAGAAACCGGTACACAATAGATCCAGGCTTAGATGAGTCATCGGCGGTAGGCTTTTTTCTTCAAGACGCAAATAAACTCTGTAAGCGGCGCAAAAATACAGCACAGTCGGCGAATCCTCAAAAGAGCTGAGAACAGCGATGTCTAATAAGGCGGAAGGCCTATGAAGAGGTGAACGCTGTTCGCGCTGAATAAAAATAAGGTCGCAAGTACCGCCGGCGAAATTTTCAATTTGAGCGCGCCGAAGAAAAGGAACTTCTTCCTGTGTACTCTCAGCTGGCTTTAAGAAACGCGTTACCGGCTACTTGTCCGCCTCCTTATCTCGGCCTCCCTCTTCCTCTCTCTGAGTAATGAAAACTGTGACAAGAAGTAACTAAGATTCTTCTTTTCCTTCGAAGAAAGGACCAGGGTTCGCGTTATACTCCTTATTCTTCTGTTTATTCTTCGCTCCTCTAATACTGCCTAAAGATTCTCGGCAAAGTCACACAGAGCTTTTTCTCATTGTCGTTCTATCCCGCGCTAACTTTTGATATTTGAACAAATTCTTCGTCGAAAAAAGCTGCTAGTACAGGAGGACAATGCATGGAAAGAAAGCTGGAGCTGTGTAGTTTATTAATCAAGTTTTCAATGGATTAACCTTACTCGGTGTCTTCGTAACGCTTGCAAGTTTGCATCATAAGTTAACTAGCAGGTACATTAATCGCAATCATATTCAAGCGTTCGCAAGAGTTATAAGACAAGTTTCCAAACTCAGCAGTGGCTACGTGCGTAAAATTTGCGCGCAAGTGCGCGAGCGAGGGGATAAGAGGTGAGCGCGCTAGAAAGGAGCCCCGTAGTCAGGAACTGCAGTATAAGCTGGAGAATCGATTGGCCGAGCGAGTGAGGAGGCAGATCCAGGCATCGTTAAAGACTGCCACAGTAACAATGGACCCTTGATGGCAATTGAAGGAGCTTCCGACAGACTTCCGAGTTTTGTCTTCGTCTGTGTATATCCCGACTTCCGGGGTAGAAATATAAGAGGATTCTCAGAGTTTCGCTAACGTGATAAACAATGTAATTTTGCGTCAATCATGAAATACCGTCGAGGTTTCGTGAAGTTTCGATGACTGACTTTGAAAATATTATATGCCCGTCAAAACAAAATCATCAACGTACTTCATATAATGTTTAAAGACTTATCGTCTATATTGATTCAATATATGAACAAGATGATGTGATAAAAGATATAATAAAGTTCAAACAAGGACGAAAATTATCATTACAAGATCGAAGTGTGGCGGATTCACGTTGGATGGCGACACTGGTTCTATATTCCAAACATGTACCTGTTCAAGTTGTCCCATAATTCCCAACAATATATAGAGAACAGTTAAACTAAAACAATCTTATCAATTTCGTACAATTCGTTGCGTCTAATCGATCCGCGAATGACTTTACAAAAAACTCACACCCTATTACTTTAATTAACACCCCCCGAAAAAAGCTAACGCGATATACTTGAAAAAATTCATTTCATAGATCCCACACGCATACACACAGATCAAACGCAAAAATAAAAAGTTAAAAAGCACTCCCGCCGATGATTCGGATCATATAGACGAGCGGAGTGAGCATGCGCCGGGCGTCAAATAAATATCGAAAAAACAAGCTGGATTTGTCCCGGAGGGATTTTCGTCGTCGCTGAAGGGATTTCCCTCGACTTTCGCAAACACGCACGCACACTCGTCGCGCTTTGGCATTTTTCCGCGTTAACGCCGAAGCTTCGGCTACTGCAACGACACAAAGTAGTCGTGAGCTGCGCGACGCATTCTATATACACGTACACATACAGATATCTATAGAACCCCCATCCCTACCAAGTCCGTCGCGATTTCAAAAGCCACGGGGGTAAGAGGGAGAGTTTACGGGCCGGCCGTGACGTAGACGTGGCGCGCGTACGCACGCGAATATATTGGGAATATATGGAGGAGCCGTGGTAATCTGCACGTGTGCGCCTGCTGCTTAGATTCTCCGAGCGAGTCGAAGCGTCGCCCTTGTAATCCAACACCGCTGCGATATGGCATCGAGATGTGTGGCGGGCGCATGCTCCTGCTCTGCTATTGACGCTGATCAGTTTTTCATTTTCCTGCGTCAGTTTTGAAAATTTGAAACGATTTTGCGACGCAATCGCGTATATAGGTATTTGAAAAATAAATAAATTACGCTCGTAGGGGAAAATTCAATTCCGCAGCTTGACAAAAATTACGGAAGCGGTAGCGCGCGCACGTGCAATCGAAACGTCTTTTATTGTTTCCTGGAGAAGGGGAAGGTGTCTCATCAGGCGTACGTGCCAAACTACAGGGCTTGGCTCACTTACATTTCGATGACGATCGTATTATCCCGGAAGCCGGCGCAAATGCCTATTGATTTCGGGTGGCTATCGCCGGAAATTACAGTTGGGAAAATATTTATTTATGCGTACACCAATGTGCTGCGATTCTTTTTTTTTTATTTAAATTATACTAGTATTAAAAATGAACGTATGTATTTCAATGGAGATCAATTCGCAAATATTACGCTCACAGCTCGGAACTGCATACAAGCAGGCTCGAAAGCGTATGCACAGTCGGAAATAATCAACGATTACAAAATCCGCCACTGTCACTAAACTGCGGTGCGATTGAAGAACACAAGGGGCGAGGGTATGTATACATATAGTATAGCGGGGGGTGAGTGGAATAAGGCGATAGCCGTGGAAGCTCCTGCAGGAGAGTTCGAGGACACAAACGTGGAGGGAGGCAGGAATGCTCGGATTATCAGGGCGAGAGCCGGGACTGAAACGGCTGATAAGAACCACGAGCCGGTGTCACGTTCCGCTTTGAGTGTGATGGTCCTTCTCTCCACTTTTCACACGCAATGTACGTTTGTAGGTTCGCCTCCGGTTCCGCGACTATTGCCCAAGTGCGCGAATAAGGGAATGGCGAAATGAAAGAGAGAGGGGGGGGGGGGTAGGGAGCAAAGTTTCAGGTATAGGTGCAGGAGCCTCCTTGAGTGCTCGCCGAGCAAAGAGATTTTATCGCTAACGTTCTCTCTACCCTATGACTTGTTCGAGTCTCGCTGCTCGCAGCTTCTCTCTGTTTGCCTCGAGTTTCGCTGTTAATTTTTGATAAACAATAAAACAACGCGCAAAGTCTACAAGACACTAAAAAGTGGTTAAGTCGAGTATAAAGTCAGACAGCAGTAGACGTTACAGCAGAAGAATAATCGGCGGAAGCTCGCGAGATATAAGCGACGAAATAAGGGCCGAAAGTCATCAAGGCCGAGTCTTGATCTCTCGGAAGAGTGAGACGGGAACGTGCAGAGGGGGGGGGGGGCAGGGTGAGATCCTCCGGGTTGAAGTGCGCGCGGCGCACAGAGTCGAAGCAACGGTTATCTCGGCAATTAATATGATTGAGGAGACATCTCTCACGTCTCCGTAATATCCAGCAATGGCCCAAGTTCTGATTGCTTTCCTCGTGCTCGCGCGCGCTCGCGCTTCTGCTCCTCCGCCGCTATCTCCCGCTAGCCATAACCCTTGCGTGCTACCGCTTTCTCCGCTTCAGTCTTCTCTCTCGTCTCTATATACTCCTCTCTCTCGCTCCAGTTTAAACCCAAAACACACCATTTATTTTTCGCTATCATTACATCCATACGTTTTTATTTCTCTCTCGAAGAGATGAGCAGAAAAAAAATTCTCCGTGCTCCGCCACTTTAGAATAAATTAGCTCAACTTCCGGAAAAGGAAGCGATTGTCGTATCACATCCGAAAACTCTCTCTCTCTCTATTTCTCTCTCTCTCTCTCTCTCTCTCTCTCTCTCTCTCTCTCTCTCTCTCTGCCTCTCGAGCCCGAGTTTGATTTATTCCTGCGCAAAGGTCGCTATATGAGAAAGAGCTAAAAAAGAAGAAAAGTATACGTGGAACGCAACAACGCAGCAGTTCAGCGAGAGGGCTTTGTCTATCCGGCGCAACTGGGAAAACGAACGGCGCGAGTGTATGCGCGCAGTGTAGTAGCGGCGAAAGATATCGTTTCCCTTCGATGATACCATATAACGAGTCCTTCCTGCTGACGTGCCAAACCTTGGCTGAGTGCCCTCATCGTCGCAGGGACGTGCAAACTCGCTTCCTCTCCTCTTCCTCGTGTCTTGATCGCATGTGTCGCCTGAGCGCTTTATTCCTTTTTTCCTCGGTCTCGAGATTCTCCTCCGGATGCAGAGTGCTCGCGAAGCGTTTTAACTCGACGGAAAGATTCCGCACGCTTCTTTCCTTTCGACCCAATAATTACGCCGAGCGTCCGTTCATTCAAGTAAAAAAGTCGACGCGTAACGCGCCTAAAATATTCGCGCATAATCCTCTCCGTCGTAAAGAAAAAGAGCCGCACGCGTTAAAACCAAACGCGCGCTCGCGGCAGTTTTTGCGGCCATTATATCGCGCCAACTTTTCAATGGCGCAAAGTGAAAAGTGCGTGGAATACTGCAGCGGCTCCACCGCAGAGCGAGAGAGAAGGAGAGAGAGAGAGAGAGAGAGAGAGAGAGAGAGAGAGAGAGAGAGAGAGAGAGAGAGAGAGAGGAAGTCACTTATACACACCGACGGCGCAGCCGCTCTAGTCTCCGTGTAAATGTCGCTACGTGCCCGACGACGAAGCGACTCAGCGTTATATAAAACAAGCTGCTGACCGTCGAAGTTTGCTTTTGCGGCGAAGCTGCAGAATCAGCGCGACGCTGCCGCCGCCGGCGGCGCAAGCGCGTATAATCTTAAGTCAACAGAAGACATACACGCTTTCGTTAATCATCCGTGTCTCCCAAGGAAAATGCAGGTCGCGAACGCGCTGGCTTTTAAACTCCCTCTCTCGCTCTAGCCCCGGCAAAGTCGTGATCAGATTTTACGGTTATGTCTGACTGTGCCGCGCGAGCTTGCAGCGGCGCATGCGAGCGAGATAACACGTGAGGAACTGTAGGTATGAAGGCGCTGCAAAAATAGAGGAAAGAATGTATGCTTGTGTTACGCCAGCGGCTTATTTTAATTTTTCCTTCTCGTACACTAACACAGTTTCAATCTCCGCGCGGAATTTCGAACGAGCGATATTCTTAGAGCGCGAGTTTCTCAAACGTCGATACTCCTCGCGACGGCGAAACATTCGCGTTTTATTAGGTCGATGCTGTACGCGCGGCGCAAAGGATAATCGGCAACAATCAAGTCTCACGTCGATTGCCGGCGCACCGGCAAATGTACCTGTATATGCATGACGCAATCTCATATCGGCGCGCGGGCACGGGTGCGTCGACGGGGTGGCGGGGGGAGAAGTAGGGATAGGCCCAGTTGCAGTGTGTCATTACTCGTCATTATCCACCTATCAAATCGCTCAGCAATAACTATCTGACCGTTAGCGCCGCGGCCGCGCTCGGCTTTACACCAATCAGCCCTTCCTACGCTATATACTGTATACTCACTCGCTTTCTCTTCCCCTCGTGCTCTCGTTCGCTTTCGATCGAGGATTTCGACCATCTCTGTCTATCCGAGTCTATTGCGCGGAGTTGCGGCGTGTTCGCACGCGCTGATATCGCTCGTGCGCTATAGCTCTGCTGGCCTTTCATAATTCTCTCATATGTGAGCGCGATCGAGAGGAACGCGGGCTGTATCCATAGTAATTTATTTTTATTTTTTTTATCCTCGATTTTTCGCGTCGCGCTGATGCATGAGTTTTTTTACGATTTTATTTATTGGTCTATGCCAGTCGTGCACATTATAATACTCAACTGGTCAACAATCATGCATGCACGTAAAATGAACATTTCAATTTCGGCCGTATTGGCACACCATTTAACCGGAAATTGCATCCATTTACTTACACATTCAATATCCGCAGCTGTATACAAAAAACGCCAGCGGGTATATTATACCGCAGCAGATCGTATTTTACTTCAGATGAGGCAAGCTCATGGCATATTCATCAAAAAAGTAAAAGCCAAGCACAAGTGTCCGCACACATAAGACACACCGGCAGTAGTGTCCCGCAGCCCCTGTAGAATCCTCCAGGAAAGCCACACGGTCAGACTTCGAATAGCCCTACACACCCACACTGTATACGGCGTCTGCAGCAGTATCCTCCAAGTCGCTCTCTCTCTCTCTCTCACTCTCTCTCTCTCTCTCTGGGTTTCCTACGAGCTTTCTCTCTTCCACACAACACACGAGAGCCGGATGTTATTGGCAGGCGAGTAGAGGCCATTAGTCGACATGATGGATGCCTGACAGGAGTAGCGCCGCGAAGGCTACCGCGGGTAGCAGCGCGGCGTCCTGGCAGTTATAGTAAGTAATGGTCGTCCTGAGAAAGCCTCGTCGTGCGGCGGCGGCGCCCGCCGGCCGTAATAACAACAAATCTTGCCTATATTAATTCCCTGACGGACATAACTCTCGCCCTCTTCTCCTCTTTCGCTTTTGCCGCTGTCTTTTTCGCCCTCGAGTAGTGACTGCACAGCAGCGTCGTCGGCGGCCTCGCTAACTCGCGCATGGGAAGGAAAAATTGCGCGTTGAAAACGTCCGACGCCGCGGCGAAATACGCGACACTCGTATTGCGACGATGAGTGGCAGTCCTTGGGCTCTGATGCTCGTGTGCTTTTGTTTGCCTATTGCGCGATGCGATGTTTCCTCGTGGATGGATTGATCAGAAGCTTTTTCTAGCTTATCGATTCAACGCTAGCTGGTGCATTCAAGAGGGCGAATCTATTAATCTTTCGAAGGGAAGTATCCTGAAACTTTGTCGACCTTGTTTTTAAATATTTCGAAATGTGCTTGACGTTATAATCAACAGCGTTTATAGGCGGGCGTCGCAGCTGCGAACATCGCTACAAGCGATTTGGAAAGGCGAGAGAGGCCAATTATTAACAGGAACAACCTACTGCAATCCTTCTGGGACCGTTTGCACTAGAGGGCTTCTGATTGCGAATTACATCGTTACACGTCTAATTATATCTTCTTCCAATTCTTTTGGAAGATCGACTATGAAATTCCATCGATTCTTCTCGAAATCCACTCGATTCTTCGCAACCCTCATACAAAACATTAACAACAATAAACCCAAAAGTATTTCCAGTTCCAAGAAACCAATACACAACGGAATTATAAGCCTTATCGCAGTCCAGCGGCGTTATCGAGCCTCGCCAAAGATACACTCGTAAATAGACGGATGGACGGACGGCCGTCGGACCAAAGCGGGCCTGTATCCACTTGCAGAGTCGATGATCGCGTCGCTCTCTCCTCCTATACCCTCCGAAATCATCTACTACGGTGCGTGTACGATCCCCTCGTGGCTGCCGTTGGCTTCGCGCGAGAGCTAGAGCTAACACGTACCCCCCTCTCTCCGTTAAATCATTGATTGTTGCATTATCTGTTATTGGCAATGCAATTAGGCGTTTATACGAGCGCACGCGCTTAAAGCGCCGAGCTGCAACGCACGAGAGCATCGGTGAGAGTGAGATAGGCCAGGGTTTAATATAAAGAGGGAGAAAGTATCTATTACACCCCTCGGCCTGCTCTAAATATCGGCGCGTGGGGCGTGGGTCGCGGATTGCGTTCGCGTGATACTTTATAGTTGTGAAGGTATGCGCAAATCGTTGTAGGTTCAATTTACTACGAGTTATTTTTTTTATTCATCAAAAATCCTTTTGCAATGCGATTTTGATATTTTATCAACTCATCTGGACGTAAAATTTCATACATGCACTGATGATGTGCAAGCACAACGTGTCTTTCCAAACGAATCGTAGCTCTTCGTCAGCAGCTGGTGTCTGATTTACAAATCCCAAGAGCGGTATCCGCATCGGGATTAAATCGGCCCAGCCGACTGTAGGCAGTACACGAACGTGCTCACTTTTCCTGTATACATATACATGCGCGTAACGGCGCTGAGGCGCAAATGCTTGCAGGCCATGCCTCCTGTATGATCAGGTGCAATTACAATCAAGTTAATAATTGTTACGGGTCTCGGTTGGCGCCGCGCTTTGTTAGCCATTCGCCGAATTCGACGCTTCGCTGTTATACGCGTAGGTGTGCGGCTACGATAGAGCGTTAGCCGCGCGCATAAGCACGGCTGCAGCTGCAAAGCCATATTTCAAAGTGATTTTTAGAGCTGATCGTTAGCTCGTTAATAGATTCGAACTCTGAGAGCTTTGATAATGCCGCTGGCCCTGGACTATCGATATTATTTGGAGGATTTTCGTTTCAGCGCATTAGCCCTTTTGTTCTATATAATTTGTGAAAGAATAAACATGTCTATTGCCGCGATATTTCATGTCTTTGTCATTATATAGCTTACTTACACAGTCATTTAAGGCTCACAATCGCAGAGCAACATCTACACGTGCGTTACAGCCGTTATCGTATTCTCGCACGTGTACTGCACTGACGTACTTTAATTATATTAACAATGTAATTCAGCGTATGGTATTTTTTTAATGTTTACTTTGGGTAGACTAATACAGCACGCTATAGTGACGCTAATGAGATAATGACAATTCTTAGCAGTAGATTGAAAGGGATGATTAAA
This sequence comes from Nasonia vitripennis, assembly GCF_009193385.2. Taxonomy (NCBI): domain Eukaryota; kingdom Metazoa; phylum Arthropoda; class Insecta; order Hymenoptera; family Pteromalidae; genus Nasonia; species Nasonia vitripennis. The sequence goes on along the minus strand of NW_022279623.1, from coordinate 2,951,437 downwards.
TTGTCACCGGAATGGAGATGTTTATCGGCATAATATGCGCACATTGCTCGATACATTTTCTGTTCAAGGTACAGTGTAGCATTCACTAGTGTCTGCGACACCGGTTCGATAAGGTGCGTTGAAAATTTGTCATAAAAATGAATTTCTCTGTCAAATTTAGAAAATTATACGTTATTCATAGTAAATCGTGGAAATACTTAGAATTTCGAACTGAACAGTGAGAAAAGCAAAAAGAATGGAAAGTCACCATAATGAAATTAAATTGTGGTATAATTTACGTTTGTTTGTGTTTAAAATTATATACTTGCCAGGCTATGATGAAAACTATCAAAAAATCGAATATCGACAGTAAAAAATTGGAAATTATTGTAAGAAACATAGCAATATTAATTATATTATATTTTACAGCACATATTCGAAACATTAATAAAGTAAACCATCATTACAGGAGGATCTGGTAAATCATTGTTTTCAAAACGGAACGGAACGTATTATTTTAGCCGGTAATTGGACTAACGATGGTGAGATGCTATTGAAACGATTATTCTTCGTGAGAGAATCTGCAACTATCGTTGGATCGGACGAGGAGTCTGTTTTCAATCGCAACCGGAAGTTCAAGAGTATGTACCACATAAACGAAACCATCGTGCAAGAAACCCCATTCATAGCAACGAACTACGTCATTTTCATCACATCTAATGCGACGCTGTCCTTGGCACTGAATAATATTCGAAGCCTGGTTTCGTGGAATTATCAAGCGTTTTTTCTTATCGTGAATCAAAATTCAACGGACGGTTGTGGATCAGTACGGACTTACTTGAACACTGTTTGGTCTTTCAACGTATTGTCGGCAGTTTTATTATGCTACGAATCGAATCACAAATACAGTCTCTACACGTTCAATCCATTTGCTAGCGTTGCTCCGTCATTTTGGAAATCGGTCGAATACCACGATGACTTTCAGAAAGATGACGGTTGGACAATATTCAATCATGCATTAGATGCCGGAATTACGGGTAAGTATTACGTAGCAATATTGTTGTATTAAAGCATTATTTTGAAAATGATTGCATAAATCTATGGTATGCGCAGATCATTCGCAGTGCATGGAAATTAAATTTGACAAAACTAAAAACTTACACGGTTATACCATCAAGGCTGGGGTAACCGTTTATGAAGATATTAAAATTTTGCACGACGAACAAAAAATAGAATTGGATCTTTATCACGGAGAGAAAAAGAAGATAACTGGAATGTTATGGAGTCATCTTAACGCAACTTTGAACGTGTCTTTTTATCCCTCTATGTGTACCTACGACGAAAATCACGAATTCTGCGGTATCATGAAAGACGTGATGACCAGTCGTGTGGATTACATAATGAACGAATTGTATCAACGTGATTTTTGGAAACAACAAAGCTATCCCCATTCGTCTTCCGGAGTCTGCGTCGTGGCATCTACTATTCCCGTGACATCGACCGAAAAGTTTCTGTTAGTTTTCACTTATAAATTCTGGTTGACGATCCTCACTGCCAGTATCGGTTCAGCTGTATTACTGATGTATCTTTTGAAACAAAATATCGTCTACGCATCGCTCGAATTCCTAAGAATGATTTTATGCCCACCTAGTATGCAACAACCTCAAGACCAGTCTGGTAGAATATTCTTCGCTGTTTTAATTTTCTTAACCATGGCAATCAACGCCTATTTTCAGAGTCGATTGAGCGCCATGTACACTGCTCCCGATACGGATCCAGCCATCGAAACCATAGAAGACTTGGAGAAGTCGAATTTGGAGGTGCACGGAAGCAATAACTTTCGAGAGTTTTTCTATCGCTCGGTGATTTACGATCGCTTTCGAACAAACTCTCTATCGAATTGCACAAAAGAGTTGGAAGCTGGCGAATACAAATCGTGCATTTACGCCTGTCCATTGAAATATTTAATTAACGAGACCCATTCCACGCACATAGCTAAGCACAGAATGAAGGAATTGTTCAGGGTATTCATCACGAGGGAAGACTGGCCCCTGTTACCGAGATTCGATCAAATACTTCGAAGAATGAGCGAATCGGGATTTTTTCAATTATATTATGAGCGGCGGGATTTGTTTCTCCAAAAGCACGCGCCGAGACGTAAGAAAGCACAGTCTTATAAATTGTCACTGAAACATATAGCTATAGCATTCTATGCTCTGACGGGAGGATTGGTTTTGGCATCAGCTGCTTTCATAGCAGAAGTTTTTGTTAGTATTGTTAACGCGAAGATTAATATAGCGAGCTTTTGTAAATAAAAATGAATTTTGCACAAGTGATGCGCAATCGTTTCTAAAACTGTAACACGGCCTTCTTCCTCTACCCCCAAAGTTAACAGTAATAAAAAAAATTATATCACCTCTTATAACAGCAGAAATCGAAAGACAACGCTACCGACGGAAGCTGCAGCAATGATCGCGCGCAAGCTCCCGTGCATCCTTTAATAATGTAGAAAGGGCAATTCCCAAAATTAGAAGGCGGCGCGCTTGCAATAACATCTTAAAGCCAATAAGATGTCTTCTAATGGAACGTTAACGACGTTGCGGCAATTATCCCATCGTCGCAGAGGCTAGCATGTGCAAGTATTAAAATCCATATGGGACGACGACGCGAGGGCAACTGTGTATATAGAAGGAAACGGGAGAAGCTGGCTGTGCGTGTGTGTGTGTGTGTGTGTGTGTATATATATATATACGTGGGTCGAGTCGAACAAAGAACGTCGGAGGGCTCGTAACGCGCTGTACACCCTTAAGCGCGAGATTTCCCACCCCCCGGCGTTGCTCTTCTCGCGCCACTTGTTCGGGGCACTTGTCTCGCTCGCGCGCTCTTTACTTTTACTTTGAAAGATAATCGCGCCACGCAATCTAATCTCCAGCAAATTTCTTCGCGCGCGTTTACACTTCGCGGCTAATCGAATCGTCTGGATCGCTTTATAATTGCGTGGCGTTGTGCGAAGGAGTACAATTATCTTTTTAAGTGCGCACGAGGTCCGACCATCGGCGAACTCGATCTACTTGAGGTAAGTCCGAAGTCAAACAAAATTTGCATAAGCGCTTCGATCGATATTATCAATAGTATAAGTCCTGGCATTAAATACACCCCATTACAGCGTACGTATACCCGATCATAATATCAGGAAATCCCATGTTACACTAGCAGTAGCAGTAACAGCAGGGTCTCCGTACTTTTCCCGACCGGAGGTGTTTGCCGCGGTGTATACCTACCTCGGGAGAGAGAGAGAACCGCAAACTGTAAACGTTTGCTCAGTGGCAGTAGGCGGAAGGGATTCTGACGACGGCACTGGCGGCCGACTAAGTATGCAGGTGTATAATATGCAGCTGCTGCGAGGCGGGAGAAAATCGTGCTTAGGAAATAGACGAGGACTCGGCGGCTGGTACAACTCTCGTACGAGAGGAATTAGCGGGCGAGCGATGCGCGAAAGAAAAGAGAGAGAGAGAGAGAGAGAGAGAGAGAGAGAGAGAGAGAGAGAGAGAGTGAGAGAGAGAGAGAAAGGCTCGTCTCGGCTTAAGGCGTTGAATCATAACGAGGACTTAGTAGCCCGCAAGCCCGACAAGAAGGAAGCCTCGGAGCTCATTGGCTATATATAAGGACATTTGCGAAACAGCCGGTATTAGAAAGCTTCTCTCCGACCTTTGCTTTCTCCGTATCTGTCTCTTGCTTGCATTCTCTCTCCTGCCGTCTTGCCGTATACCGCTGCTGCTTCTCTTTCCATATTCATGATGTCCTTCGGCATTAAAAATACCGGCGTCGTTTGTTTGCTCTCGCAGCTTTCGACCACCTTTTTTTCTCTTTTCTCCGCCTTCGACGTTGAAGATCGTTGTTAACGCTCGTTTTGCAAAAAATCAGGCCAGCGATTTCGAGAAGCGCCCAAAATCAGAATTGGACGCATGCCGACGCGTATCCATTAGGGACAGAAGTATTCGCGCTGTTCGAGATATATATCGACGAGGACGACGACTGGTCCCTCGGAGAGGATTTACGGTCGACGCCGCTTGAAGGGATTGTAAATCCCCGTTTGAGGATATCGCTGATACCAAGTTTTATGTGGGACATTAGTTGGCCGGGGCGTGGCGCAGCTCGCGGACTCGAGAATAGCTGGCGAGTTTCTGCCAGAGTGAGAGAGAGAAAGAGCTTCGCAATAAATTAGCCCGAAATGAAAGACAAATCGCCCCGAAGCTGTCCGCCCGCCTTCGGCTCTGCACCAAGTGATAGAAGTGCCGCCGGCAGCAGTGGCAGAAGCTTCTTTGCGCTTCTCCCGCAGCTCTCGCTCTGTCTTTTCGCCTCTCGCGCGAGCTTTTGTCCCCTTTCTCTCGGCTCTTCCGCAGTGCGCGGGCTCCAAAATAGATTTTGGATGTGTATGTCTGGTCCTCTAGAGGAAAAGAGATGCCCGCAGCATTGTTCGTTGTAAAAGCGTTGTTGGGATAACGAATACTATATTGATATGGAAAAGCAAGCTTCGTATTTTCCGAGTCGGAAATACACCCTCGATGCGGAGAAAAGTAGAGAAGGAGAAAAAATATTGAAAATTACGGTCACAGTAGCCATGCGAGCTTTCGGATCGGTCACGTCTCGTCTCGGCCACCGCCGGCGGAGAAGAGGCGAAGTTGCTCCCACGGGTTGCGCTCGGGACGAGGAAAGAAAAAAAACGAGAAGGAACGAGCGACGGGATCTTGTCAGGCCTTCTCTCCAATTTCTTCCCGGCCATTCACTTCGATTTTTCGTCCTCATCTCTTTTTCACCGACTGTCAAACTTCCTTTTACCTTTTTCTTTCCAGCTTAAGCTCTCCGCAGAGTTTTCATTCCGCGGACACGAGTTGTCGACTTGACGGACGTCTGTCAGGCCACTCGGGACTTCTCTCCCTCGCCGCAAAAATGAGCTTGCAGCAAAAAGCTCTTTTTCAAATCCTCACCGGTCGACGCTATCTCTAGCCCTCCATCAGCGCGTAATTGAAAGTACAACATGGAAAAAACAATAAACACGCGGCGACATTTATCTCTGGCGCGAAAAAAGCGCCGCGCGCACGTGGCATAATGTATACCCGCTCGACGGCAAAACACACGCGCCGCGGCGCATGTATAAAACGCCGGCCGGCGTGACAAAGCAATCTTCCCAAAAAGCTCATCATCCCGCGTCCTCGTCCCGCGGACACTCACTTACGCGCCTATCTCCCTCGCTGTGTGTGTGTGCGCTTGTGTTGGTGTATGCACCGCTGCAAGCTGCACATCCCCGTCACTCTTTTCGTTGCTGCACTCATCATGCTGTTGATGTTTTTTTTTTCGCGCGCAGCCAGCGCGTGTGCGAACGACGGAATAACTCACGCACGCTCGCGCGAGTGTGTCTGCGGCGAAATGAACGTTTTAATTCCCCTCCATAAAAGCCAGCGACAAATCAAACGCGTCTGACGTGATTAACTGGCCCGCGGGCATAAATATCGGTATCAATGCCGCTGCTGCTGCTACTGCACGTGCGCGAGTAATGACACGGGCGCAAGCGTTTTCTGCGTGTGCGCATACACTTTCTTTATTTTCCATAATTCTTTTCGACTTTTCACTCTTGCAATATGACCGACGCGCGTGGATCGCTGAGTGTGTGTGTTTTTTTTTCGATGATGTGCTTTTTCACGGCTTTTTCACGCGTGTCGTCGCTTCGACGCGCGGGTTACGACGATCTGTCAATGTGTTCGGGGGTGTGTGTTCCGCGATATTGTAGCACTTTTATTACGCGTGTTAGGCGAATCAAGCGATTGAATTAACCGCGGATCTTTTCGTACACTGTGTTTATTCGTTTATGTTACATAGCGTCGTAAGCGTATTACATTATGCCATTGTAAAGCGAATCCCATTGATAATCTTTGAATAGTCATATTATTAGTCCATTGTGTCCGATCCGTATTTATCATTAAGTCGGTACATCTTCGATCAAGTATATAATAAAATCGTCTCTCCTTGCCGGGTTTTTGGAGCTTGCGTAACGTGTCGTCCACGGGAACAAAACGTCTTTCAAGCTCCTTCCTGAGTCGTTCAATGGATTAATTTTGTAACAATGCTGAGGGACTGGCATAATCTTAGCTAGACAATTTCACAATACATCTTCCCCAAGATTACACCATAATATAGCATTGAGTTGAAAACAATTCCTCTATTATAAAAATAAAGGTTTATTCATAAATCTGCAAGCCCAGCACCAATTTCATTTCGATTCTTCCGAACGACTGGACAGTCCCCTTAAAAGCTCAGTCACAACACTTACCATAGTACGCTCTCAGCACATGTTCTAATGACGTACGCAGGTGCAAACTCGGCAGCACGTGTTAATGACGCAGCAAACGGCCAACTTCCTTCGATGGTTATGATCGCCGAGCTGCCTCCGCCAAGACGACGACCATCGCATGTACGCAGCCTTTACGACGATTGACGTAAATAAAGCGAATATGCCACACGCGCCGCGTGTCGTAAAGCACGTCCGCCGTCTTTTATTATTCAAAGGACGACGTGTAACTGCTGCGCTGTAAATGCTCGACAGAGGGGCATACGGACAATGCGCCGTGAGGACGAATTAATTTCATCGCCTCCGTCGCTGAAATAAATTTGAACGTACGCTAGTTTATCCCAAGCTCGTCATTTTAGGAGATTTCGACTGTAATTCAGATTGATTTCATCGCGCATCGTCGTTAGACAAACAGCGTATTATCATCTACGCGCTCGATCACCGTCCGGCCAAGAGATGAGCAGAAAATATCAAGTTCCTTCGTTATTACAGACAGACGTTCCTCCGACGCTAATGGCGAGTATTATATAAGACTCTCTCTCCCTCACGTAGCCCCGGCGCATTAAGCCGGACAAATTGAATCAGCATCGACGCTCTCGAAAGTCTTGGATTGGACCGGATGTGTACGTGTTCGTCAAAAAGTAATCGGGGCGCCCACGTCTCGAGCAATTGCCGAGCGAAAAACTTGGCTGATCCAACGCAGTGGAACGCGCAGCAGCATCGGCGAGAGAGCAGTTATTCAGAAGAGCATGGGGGAGCTATACGGGCTTGTTGTTGAGCGTAGACCGCATGGCGACGCACGAGAGGTTCGATAAGGGCTGCGCGCCGCGTGTGTGCGCGTATAGGCGCAGCGATATGCTCTTTCGAGCCCCGCGGGTCCGCACAAAGACCTAATTACCCATAAATTCGCTGATTTACGGCCGGTCCAGAAATGTAAATATGAAATATGAAAATGAGGACGCGCCGTAATAAAAGTGATGTACGAGGCTCCGTAGGGTCGTTCGTGAAAGCGTCCATCATTGGGGTGACGGGACTCCTCTTTGTCTGTGCCGCGTCGGCCGCGCAAACGAGAAACATTCGCGCCCGCGCGACTCCCCGTCCGCACTCTTACACATTACGCGCATCCGCGTGTATAGCCCCTTACGCTATTTCCACGTACACACACCCTCGCCGCGCAGCAGTATAGCTTCATTGTCGGTTCGGCTTCTTTCGGATGTCTCGGCCTGTTTTTGACGAGCCCTTCGAGCTGAGATCGAGGCCGGCTTTGTTTTTCGACTGACGAGGAGATAGCGGTGATGTACGGTTATGGTGTCGCGGTGATACAGAGCCTGGCGTTCTTAACAATGGGAAGATGTATCGATTTATAAAATTGAATTGGCTATTTTTGGAATCGCGCGACTTTTTGAATCAAAAGCTCCAGAGTCATGTAATTATCGCAAGTCACGATAATACAGGGTGTGTATTCCGATATCTGATTATAATACGTCTTGGAATGATAGCGCAAATAATTAAACGTCGCGCGCGCGCGGGGTATAGGGGTGGGAGGGCAGAGGACAAAATTATCAGGGCATTTCTCTCGCTACATTACGAAGGCACGCGGAAATTCGGGGCTGCACGTGGCGCGTAGCCGAACTAACCGTATAACGCGATGCAGATATCAAAATACCGAAAGCGTTACGTTTAATTGTTAATGACGATCATCCCCTCTGATAGTGGTGGACGCGTAACACTCAAAAGCGTGAGCTCATTCGAAATACCAACTTCTGAAAAAGAAAATAAAGGATGTTATACTATACACACAACATAAAACAACGCGCGCCAAGCTGCGCAAAGAGCGGATTAAGAGAAATCGCAAAGGTTGCGACAAAAGGTTGTTAGCCGCGAGTGGGTGTGGTAACGGCCCTGCGCTCGAGGCCCGAAGGGTTTTGAAACGGTTTGCGCTAAATCAGAGTGGCGGTCGTTAGCGCGAGGCGCGCCGACTGAGGAGAGGAGGTGGACTGAGGGGGGTGGCGAAGATATAGGGGCTAATTAAAATAAATCTTAGAAAGGAGTAATTATACGTGTATTAGCTAGCACGGTTAACGCCGGTGATGGACGACGCAGCGGCAGATGTACGGAAACGCCTCTTCATTCCTAGATTTTCATCCTTATTACAGCCGGACGCGCCGGCTTATACGCTAGATGGACGCGCCGCGTCGTTTTCCGCATCCTCGCACTGTCTATGTCTGTGTAGTAGGCGCACTCGTTGTCTGTTTGCGGGGCCTCTTTGTATCACGAAGGATTCGTAATCGACGTAAGCTGTAAAATTTTGAATTCATATACCCGCCAATTTTTGTTACCTTAGGGTCAGAAGCAGAGAAATGTTTTTGAATTAAATCGCAGCGAATAATGAAGCGTAATTTAATCGCGGTTATTATACGCGCGTGGCACGAAAGCGTCCAACAAACATCGATTTTTTTCATTTTCACCCTTAATTTTATAGCCTGTAGTACGTGACCGTAACAGGCGTACAATTTTATGCGAAAATCGCAGTATCAGAAATATACTATTCCAAAAACGAGCTGCGGGGGGCGGGTATACACAGTATGTATGTATAATTTTGCAAAATCCATAAACACGCAGTTTTAATGGGCAATTTATAAATCGCACTTGACGCGAGCAGAAACATCCAATAAACGAGGCAGATATAATTCGCGGGCAAAGAAAGCTGTCAAACGCGCAACAACGCGATAAAGTAACGCATAAATAAACGAGCAACTCAATAAAATTTCCGGGCCACTGGTCGGCGCCACACAGACACACACGCATGCAAGCACGACCACAATATATCGCGTTATTAAACAAAATGATTTCGCTCACGCGCACGCACTCAGCGACTCGTCCAAAAACTGTAATCGAAAACGCACGCGCGTTCCCATTTGGAGCGGCGAAGTTTCAAATGCATTAACGAATCCGCGAGCGAGCGAGCGAGCGCGGGCAATATAGCGCTCATTGCTTCATTATTATCATCATCATTGCTTCGCGCAATAACAAAAGGGGATTGAGAGAGAGAGCGAGAGCGAACCAGGCAAGAATCGCGAGCGAGAAAGCGGATGAAAAAATATTATGCTGAGGCAACCCGCAGAGGCAATCCGGCGGCGACGCAGCCTCGCTCATTTATGAGCGTTCGATATTACGCCTGTGTATATGTTTATAATGCGTATACGGATGCACGCGCGCGCGCGCGCGCGCGTGCGGGACGATATGCACTCGACCGAGCGAAATCGCGTCCGAAATATCCGAAACCTTTGGCACTTTGCGCAGCCGCGCGCATACGCGAATCACTGAACTCATTATTACGATAAACCGGTTCGCCTGTATTTATTATTATATGCAAACGCCAGTGCATTATTATTGCTCTTTCCCACTGGCTGAGCTTTGCGCACCGGCACCGTCGATACTGCTGCTGCTGCACCGCAGAAATGAACGACCGCGCACTGCGAAAGATAATGACGACTGATGAACGGAGATGAACTGGGCGCTGAATTAAGTTCTGTGTATTTGTTATACATTCTTAAAAATGCGTTGTGTCGCATTTTCAGTGCTGAGAGTCGACTCGAATCAGACATTTCTCACATAAATTCCTTAATATAGTAAGTCAGCCAAAAAGAATCAACTTATACGCAGTCGCGTCAGCCGTAGAAAGAAACGAACGCCAGTGGATAAAGGAGGAATAGCAGCGAGCGGTCATAGAAAGAGAGAAAAGCGATGATTATCGATTGCGAATTTCATTTGCCGACCTAATGTAGCGAATAATAATGCCCCGGCACTTTTCATTATAGCCGCTTGTGCCCCCTCTAGCTCTCTCTCTCTCTCTCTCTCTCTTTCTCTCTCTCTCTCTCTCTCTCTCTCTATGTTTACGGCATTAAGGGCAATTAAAAGAGCTGCCAGGCCGAATAACGCTAATCCTGAGAGCGTTATCGCGATACAATGGTCCTTGCTATCGAAAAGTTGCGATACGCCCGAGTGAGCGGTGATGTGTGCGCGATCATAATAGGCCAACTTGTAAAGAACGACTCGCCGCGATTGTTGAGTGAGCGCGATTGCGATAATTTCATTAGTCGAGAGAGGGGAGTCTATGTGCGAGAGCCGCGAAGCGAAAACACCGAATAGAGCGGATAAATTCGTAGCGACTGCTGGAAATATTTGCTATAATGCGAGTTTCAATTACTGAGTACATGACTTTTTTCATTTCGCGATGGCGAACCTAATTCAAACCAGACAACTCGGTCCCCAGACTGATAGAGACTCTGGTTAAGCTCAAGAGCGGATGCAGAGGCGTCGTGCTGGCTCAGCTGCGACAGAGCATGTGTTTGCGCGTACATTACACGTAGGTATAGGTACGTGCTTACGTGGACAAAGAGCAAGCGAGAGAGAGAGAGAGAGAAAGAGGAAAGACACAGCACACACAGCGTCCGATGAGTCTGGAGAGGCTGGAAATAAGGGGGAGGGGGTGAGGGGCCGAGGGGTCAGGCAGAGAGAGAGGAGAAGGTGGAGGGCGTTATTGTTATCTTAGATTTATAGTCATAACGGATGGTAGTAGCTCGCGCCGCTAGCCAGCAGCAACCCCGAGCGGTCTTATAATCACCCTCCACCCACGCACCGGTCGCTGCCGCTACCTTCTCACTCTCTCTCTCTCTCTCTCTCTCTCTCTCTCTCTCTCTCTCCACCACCCCCTTCCCCTGAGCGCGCAATTTAAGTGATTTGCGACGCGGCCGAGCCGCCATGCAGATCCTTTCCCTCCCTTCTCTTTTCACCTCTCCCGCGCGCGCTTGGCTCTCCGTATATGTAACACCACCCCCCTATCGTCCTGGCCTTGTGTTGGCTACTCCTTCATTACTTACCACTCCGCGTGTGTGCTTCAATTCCTTCTTCTAGCCACCGCGCGAATCTCTTTCGGATAGCTCGGGATTTGTTGTGGATTGTGCTCTCGCTGCTGTCCGAGTGTTCGAACCTTCGCCCACTCCCCTGATCTCTTTGTACGAGATTACGTAAAGTGCGCGATACAGCGTATAGATTAACAAGGAGGACGTTGTACTTATTTTAATATTTTAATTTTCGTCCAACGATCGTACGCGAAGAAAAATAACGATAAATGCAACAGAACGCAGGAGCAGCAGATACGGAGAAGGAAAAATCAGGCAAGCCAAGTCGAGGTCGAGTCTGGCGGAGTGAGCTGTTGTGACGAGCACGTAGGTCTGCGGATGGAGCCAATCAAGGAAGCACACCGTCAGCGAGTTTACTCGGAACCGCCAGTTGTTACATCCTCTCTCCCTCTGCCCCGCTTACTCCGGCGTATCTCCCCGACTATAGCCCCGAGTTTGCTTCGTGACTCCCGTTCGACTTCGCGAAAATTCCAGCTGCCATCGGGGGACCCGTTTCTCCGATGACGACACGCGCGGGACCTTGTTTACAGCGACGTCTGTGGAAATTTGGAAAAAAATTCGATGGCTACTGCTGCTCGGGAGGGTTTTTAATTATTCAGGTTGACGCAGTTTCGATTGGATCAGTGTGTGGGGTGAATCGACTACCTATAAAAATTGTTTCTTTTACTTTGCGGTACCGCGAGACGAAAAAAATACAGCGTGTCAATTAACGTTTCTCTACGCAGAAGTCAAAAAAAGAGCAGAGACACGAATTTTCGTGCAAGCTCATAGCCTCCTCACCGAATTTAAAAGCATCCGCTCGGCGTCGACCTCAAACTCATCTCAGTTGCCAGTCGAGCGAGCGCGAGATAAAACAAACAAAACAGCACACAGTAGCTCCTCCGCGGCATGTTGCTAGAAGTAAGTAAAGAAAAGCAGGCGAGAGCGCAGCCTCCTAAAAAGAGGATGGCCGGGTTGAGTCGGAAGGAGAGAGAGAAAGAGGACGACGAGGGAGAAAGTCGGAAAAGAAAGAAGCGGGGTATAGGGAGAGCCGGTTAGGACGATAAGGGATCCAGCTCGGAGCTTGATGGAATTCCATAGATCCACGTCGAGCCAACGTCGAGACAGAGTCGGCTAAGCAGCCATTTAAATGCAACCGATGTGTCTCGGGGAGCTATTACATCTGATGGACGGTTATTGACGCGCGCGCTGCTGCTGCTGCTACTGCTCTGCTGCTGACTTACACTGGGCCGTCGCGTTACGGGAAAACTCGCGCAGCGGAGCACCGCGGCAGGCAACCCCTCGGGGGCTGAGTTCAGCCTTTCTCCGAGTGAGAGAGACCGACGGAGATGAAGATAGAAGGGGTGGAAAGAGAGAGAGAGAGAGAGAGAGAGAGAGAGAGAGAGAGAGAGAGAGAGAGAGAGATAGAGAGCGAGTGAGAGGGGAAGCCAACGACCGTCAACGTGCACGTCGCCAGCCGAAAAGTTTCGGGGACGAAAACTGCACTGTGGCGACGAGAATACGACGACGAGGACGAGAAGGAAAGGGAGGAGGAAAAGGACCTCGTTGTGCCACTGGCTATCTAGGCTTTGGAGGAAATTGATTTTTTTCCTTTATACACTGTGTTTCTTATTTTGCCGGCTGCTCTTTTTCGACTGGAAAATACGCGCGGTGGAAACGAAGTTAATTGTAACAAATACCGATAAAATAACGGAAGATCTCTCATTTCCATCCTTTGAAAATCAAAATAACGTATTCCTAACACAACCTCGCATAAATAATCCAAAACTTCTACTCAACTTATGTGTCCTTCTCCTAAAATCGCGCGGCTAATACAAATATCTAATGCAAAAAGCTCTCCCGGAGCTTGCGGCAGTACCCTAAATCTGTCATTACGGAAAATCATAACCGTCAAAGTAGATCAGATGTTATCGGCGCGACGTGAAAGATTCGATTCGTACCCCAGGCTTGTTTTCCTCTTCATTCATAAACGTAAATGACCGGGCTTCTTTTCCGAAAAGAAAAAAAAGTCAGCTCTCTCTCTCTCTCCCTTTCCCCCGAAAAATAGCTGCCTGCGCGTATACGTATATATAGATACATGTCGTGAATCGGTGAAGAAATCGGAGGAGAGAGAGAAAGCCGTCGACGGCGCCGGACGGCGAATACAAACGATCGAATTACCGCCGCTGCTGGCTTATATTCCCCGGAGCGAGAGAGAGAGAGAGAGAGAGAGAGAGAGCAGCGCGACCCCCGACTCGACGAAAGCTTTGCCGCGCGCGATTTTCTGAATTTGGAATTACGCGCGCGCTTGCGCACGAGTGTCGATGATCGGAAAACAGGTCGAGGGATAGCCCCCTCACTGAGTGACTTTGATTTTAAAAAGTTGCCGACCTGACATCGCGTTGTCTTGAATTTGTTAATGAATTTTGTGGGTGACGGCTGCTTTGTTGAAAACTAAATTTTGAATGTGACGCTTGTTTATTTAAAAAAATATGTACACTAATGAAGAACTTTATAAAATTTGTAATATTTGTTATGTAATACTTCGTTAATACCTAAAAAGTTTATCAAAAATAATAATAAAATCGCTTTGTACATGTGATTTTAGTCGGTATACAAATGCACGCGAAGCGAGAACTCGTGCTGTAAGGTGACGCCCTCTGGCGCCACATTCCGACACTAGCCTGAACGCGTCGAGCTTAAACGAGAGCAGAATTCTACTGCATTAAAATGATTTCACGAACTTAATCCCACTACATTAAACTTGTAATAATCGTTCGTTTAAATTTTTTAAATATATTCCCATTTTTCTATTATCACCCATCTCTCGCCACACGAGTAAAATCGCGCTTACCAGGACTCACTCCCCGTATAAACCACATCAAAATCCATCGTTCGCGCAGCGCAGCTTTCGAAAAATCGACGAGCGCAAACCTCTCGTCAAAACAGCAGCATCTATAAGGGGTAAGCTAGCCGTATTACTTATAGCTCTGTTTACTTCCGTCGACTGGCTGCTCGCTAGCGGAAATTTATATCTCGTTACGGGAATGTCATTCGCTGTGCACGCGGGCGCGCGGCTTGAAGCGATAAAATAAATTCGGCGCGCTACTGGCCGCGCCATCTCCTCAGTTCGCTCGCGAATTGCGGCTTCTTCTCGAAACTCTCTCTCTCTCTCTCTCGCTCTCTCTCTCTCTCTCTCTCTCTCTCTCGCTCTCTCTCTCTCTCTCTCTCTCTCTCTATATATATATATATATATATATATATATATATATATATATATATATATATATATCTTTCCATCGCCGGGTAAGCGTACAGCTGAACAGAGGATGAGACTCTCGCAAATCTGCAAAGTGTATATAAAGATTCCGCCCCCGTATCTTCCGATAAAACTGCCTCTTGAATCCCCGGGTTAGGGATGAAAGCGCGCGGGGGCGGATAAAAATTTCGGTGGAATGAAATTTCTGATCAACCATAGAAGCGCGGGGTCTGTTATTAGGCTGATGTGCACCTTTCAGCGTTCGCTCGTTTTTATCCGCGCAATGATACATCTTTCCTGCGATGTATCGTATAATTCCAATTCGTATATAATGGGGAACTGATAATCCGCCGCAAAAATGAGATAGAGCCACAAATCAGAGGACGTTATCGAAAGCCGACATCGTTAGCGCAGAGTTTAAGCGCCTCCATTCGTTGACGGCGGCCCTGCTCGCAAACTTAACCGATATACATACACAGACACATACACAGACACATACAAACGTCGAAGCAAAAGCCGCCCATTATACTCGCGCGAATATCGCCATTGCCGGAGAAACGCCTTTATCTACTCTCCCTCTCTCTCTCACTTGGGTTGGATAGCGCGAAGGTCGCGCATCGAAGAGAGAGCGAGAGAGTAACGTACATATATATATATATATATATATATATATATATATATACACACATAAGGAAGGAGTCGCGGCAGTGGTTGCGGCAGCGGCGGCGGCGGCGCTCACACATAGGTTTCCTCGACACAGCCAACTCAGCCGCCACAAATCACTGGCAATCTTGATTTACTTCTGTTTGCCCATTGGCTTAGTATCACTTGTACGCTAGTAAGTGTAATATAGAGAAAGAGAGAGAGAGAGAGAGAGAGAGAGAGAGAGAGAGAGAGAGAGAGAGAGAGAGAAGGAACGCTCGCTCGCGCGCGCCTGCAGCCGCAGTCGCCTAAGCAACTGGCAAGCCCAGATTTACCATTAGGAAGCACCAGATTAGGTAGCACACCTCTGCGCCACCGGAGAGAGAGAGTGAGAGAGAGAGAGAGAGAGAGAGAGAGAGAGAGAGAGATATATCCTATCTGCGGCGTCTCCGTCTACTACCAGCTCGACTGCCAGCGGGTTAAGGAAATCCCGATTAAAGCTCTTCCTCTCACGGCTCCTGCCGAACGACCAGACACACTCGCGCGTTCTGGCTTTGTTTGCTCTCCCGATTCACCTCTGCTATCTTCTTTTTCTCTATCTCTCATTATCTAACGCTCGCGACACCGCACCGCAATAACTCACTTTGCCTTCAATTACACATACGCGACGTACGCGCGAACGCGGAAGATTAAGCAACGCGCAACGCCGGAGAAATCGCCCTCCCTCTACCGCGGCGCGGATTCCGCGATTCTAAAAGTTCGAAGCTGCAGCGTCGTACGTACACCTATCCGCACATAGACCACCCTCTCCCTCTCGCACGCACACACGGGGCTGCAGCTGTGCTATACATATAGCGGCAACCGCGTGTCGAGGCGCGCGCGCAAGAGAGAGCGAGAGAGAGAGAGAGAGAGAGAGAGAGCGCAACAGGTGGCCCATAAAGCCTCTGCACGTCCGTTTATCTACGACGAACGAGTGCATTTCCGATTGACTGATGGTTGGGGAAGGTGAATCGCCAGCGTCGCCTCTATCTCTTGCGTCACTGCGAGACAGCACTCCTGCACCGGAGGCCGCTGTACGCGCGGCGAGAGACGGATTTGTTGTCGGAATTAAAGCGGTTACGGCTATACAACGAGTCGTTCTTTTTCTCCTCTGTCCTCTGCCCGCTGTAACCACGTCGATAAAAGCTTTCGCTCCAAAAAAGAACTGGTGCGTGTACGTATAGCTACTCCGCAGGAGAAGAGAAACTTTTCCGAGTGGAGTGTCTCATTAGGTACGTCCGGTAAAAAGCTTCATGCGGCTGGAAAAAAAAGGTAAAGGACGCCGCGCGGAGAGGAGCAACGCGACTGCGGGAAAAGGAAGAGAGAGGGGAGAGCAAAGATAGAGGTCACACCTCGGTGAATTTGCAGACAAGGTGAGCCCCAGCGAGGCTCTGCATCACGAAGCTTCTCTCTCGGCTTTTGTCTCCCTCCCTCTCTCCGCCCTTGGGTTCGCGCCCCACGACGATAGTAAAAACTTTTACAGTCCTTATAATTACGGATAATTTACGGTAATTAACGAGGCTGGATGGAGTCACGCTGGCAATTTTCTGAATAATATTTCTGCGCGCGATAATATCGCGCGCGCGCTGCTTCCTTACTCCCTCTCTCTCTCTCTCTCTCTCTCTCTCTCTCTCTCTCTCTCTCTCTCTCTCTCTCTCTCTCTCGACAGCAGCGCAAGCGCCGTTTATCGTCTCCCTTGCTTCTTTCTATATCTATACAAGTATCCGCGTCTCTCTTTGGTTGTTAGGCTCGATTCCCCGGACTTTTGGTCATCCTCTTATAAACGGCGGAGGCGAGCCTACTACTTATGTCTGCGAATTAAGAGCCTACCTGGGCGAGTCTGTCCTGCGGGAGCGTAAGTTTTCGGTTACCGAGTTCAAACATTTTCTTTGATTTAGCGAGCGCCAGATTTCGGCGAGATTAACGTTTCTCCGAGGATCTTTTATTTAAAAAGATGGTGGGGTACGTAGCTGGCTGCGAAGTCAATGACCCATGAGAGCCTCGGAGGATATATTTGGATGATCGTAATATGTTGCCGAATTCAATGCTCTCGTGGGAAAGATTTTTGATTTTTTTTTTATTGATTTATGGCGGACAAAAGCTTCCAGAACCTAATCGATCGTAAGCTTCAGTATATGAATAATCGAAATTCCATATGAATTTCGATTTCATTTATAGTCTTTGAAGCGTTTCTCGGAAACATCTTCCATTATGAGTGCGAGCTACATAAGGATTTTCGCATTGTTTCCCAGAGTATACGCCCGCCCCGCTTTCTCGTGTGTGAGACCGAACGAGCCCGCGGGCTTACGGATTGGCTCTACCCTTCCTCCACTCGTAACTTTTTCATTTACAAATGTATTTCCTTTCAGACGGAACGTTCAATTTGCTTAGACGCTCACGCTATACTACTGCTTTCCGCGAAATACTTTCGCTCGCCCATCCGCGATATCGCTTGTAATTGAAGCTGCGGTAAACAGAGGAGCAGTTTCTGCTCGACGGAATATACGGGATCGGAGAAAATAGCAATTCGCTTTGCGAAAGAGAGAGAGAGAGAGAGAGAGAGAGAGAGAGAGAGAGAGAGAGAGAGAGAGAGAGAGAGAGAAAGAGAAAGAGAATAATTTTATGACGGGATTGAGATCAAAGTTAGACATTTGCCCGTTAATCGAGCTATCGCGAGATACACCGCGCATACGCATGCGGAAATTGAAATTTTTCATACTCCGGGCAAACGAGTTTCCATTACTACTGAAGAGGTAAAGATAAATCGTGATTGCGATATTTGAATTATTGAGAGGTGAAATGTTCTTTATAGCGGCTGTGTTATCGGAATTCTGCGTTGATCTGCATCTGGCCAATTGATTTCTAATTGCTTCACAAAGCTTATACGGGAAATTCTGCATCGCTTATGCAATAATTTCAAACAATAATTGTAACGAACGAATTGATGAAAAAATCCAAGATTTTATTCATCGAGTTTTCGACCAGCGTGACCCAGAAGGTGTTGTCCGAAAAGAAAGTCCTCCTCGCGGATTCATCGTGCGTTCCTCGTCCCTTGTCGCATCGCAAGTGGAAATTAAGGTTAAGATTTAATTTCTGATTAAAGTGAGCGCCCGCGATCTTGGGAGAACAATCTAGTCTAGCCATTGTGACTGACAGAAACTGGGTGCGATTCCCGAGATGGAAAGGTCCGGCATACGAATCGCCTGTTTAGCCGTGCCACCGCCTAGACTATGCTGCACATCTCCGCTTTTTCAGCTTTCCACTTTACCAGAGAGCTATATATGCAACTCTTTCTGTATACTCTTATTACTTTGCCCTGCAAAATGAACTTTTAAAATTATAAACGGTTATTTCTTCTCTTTAGATCGCCAAGCTGCGCGATGTGGATTTTTGGATTAAAAAATTATGATGCATGGTTCGCAAAGTTTACAATACGATCTTGCAGAGTTCTAGGGTGGGAAATGAAACATGATTGTATGCAAGTTTATACATTCTTCAAATCTCTACACACGCATTGACTCTTAAAAGTGAAAATTAGAAAACATTTATTTCTCGACAAATCGATTCGCTTCAATCGAAATCCAGCCATCGCTTTTTCAAGCAAATTCAGTCTAAGTTTAATTTTGATTTGCGCGTGTTTGTCAAAGTCTTAGCAGTTTTGAACAAGCCTCCCCCCCCCCCCCCCACCAGCCGCTTGAACTTTCCTAGTCTCTGGCACGCAAAAATAGGTGGCGCATAGGCGTTTTACTATTTCCTCCATAATTACTTGTGAGCCGTAGTGCATATATATAGCGGTGTTCTACTGCTGTTTTTTATAAAACTTGCTTGGGTCGCTCATACTATTCTCACCAGAAGTAAGTGTTCACAAATGTTGAAGAAGCATTAAAAAAAAAATACCGAAAAACGTATACATATAACTGCCTGAGATGTCTCTCACATTATTTAAAGTACACACATTCATTATTCGAATAAATAAACCCACGAAAGATCATCGAAAAACCTTTGCAGCGTAAATAGATGAAATTAATGTCCGATCCACGATACCCACCAAATTTATCCTGCAGCGCAACCAAACATCCGAAGCAGCCCGTCGTATCAGCGCTACCAAAAATTAGGGATTCCAACGGCAAGCTCTGCAAGAGAGATTTCCACGAACCGCATGCGACGCGCTGACAGGAAATTCTGCGGCAACGCTGCTTTATCAAGAACGAAGCTCGCGGCAATTCGAACGTCGACACGCAGCTGTATACAAGCTTACCGCTTTAAGCGCACAGTGGAAGAAACAATTTCGGGGCGACGAGACGCGCGCTTGCTCGCTCTCTGTCTCTGACATCGGTGCGGTATAGCGCTACCGTTTTTGCTGCTAATGACATATTTCTTAAGATTTGGGAAATCGTGGTTTTGGTCTTAGATCGCGTGCAACTTTGGCGATTCGCCCTTCCGCGCTCGCGAGTTTCGCTCGCTGCTCGTTGCCACGATGAACCAGGTATTGTACTCTATTGCGTTTTCTTCAATTTTGAAAAAATCTCCCAATCTCGCCTTCGATATTCCATTAATAATAATCCCCGAACGGCATATGCTTCAAACAGCATGCATAAGCATAAGAAGCGCACACGTCCGGACCGCGCGCTTGCACTCTTTGAACGCGAAAGGATCGAGTATTCTGCTCGCAGGATAGCCCCTCTCGAGTCTCGGCCCCTCACACTTCCTTGGCCATCTCGACGTATAATAAGTGAAAATCTCGACTGCGGCGCGTCTCGTCTTATATAGCTCGACGAGCTGCGAAGATCGAAAGAGCGCGGGAGAGCGAGAGAACGACGATTGCAGCTGCGGGCGAAGGCGCCGGATGATTATTTCGCGCCAAGGGAACTCGTGTCCCGGGACACCCTTGAATCGCGCGAGGCGCTTGAAGGGTGCTCGAGGGCCGACTCGGCGCGCGGCGACTACCTCTTTTCATCCCACCCCTTCCTCGCGTGCTCTCTGTGTGTGCATTATAGAGAGCCGGCTTCTTGGTCCTGCCTTCGCCTCTTTATCTAGCCGCGAATAATCGGACAATTTTCCGCGTCGACACACTCACACGCTTGGCGAGTAGCGACGAAAGAGGAGTGACGCTCCGTTGATGCTGTTCGCGTGAAGATGATGGGAGAGCGCTTGAGAACCGCGGAGATTCTATTTCTCGATTTTCGTTGTTGTATAGGTGCGAGAAGCAGTCAAAACTATACGAGGCAAAACAATATTGAAGGCTCTGCACTGGTGAAAAAAAAACAACGTGAGAGCATAATCCGAAACAGTTTCGGCCAAAGCTAGCGCATCCAGTAAACTAAGTCGTTTGTCAATGCCGCAGCGGCGCGTGAAATATCTCCGGCGACAGTCTGCAAATCCAGGCGCGTTATCCTCGTCGAATTGGGCAGACATACATGCCTCTCTATCTCTCTCTTTTTGCCTCTCGTTGCAGCGGACAAATCGTTTAACGGAAGTCGCTCGGCAGCTCACAGTAGCGGCGTCGACAAGCGAGTCGGACAGAGACGAAAGACAGGCCGATTCTATTTAGCGAGCTAACGCTCAGTTTGACGGGGTTTATTGGGGGGAGCGGGTGCAACAGGTTTGGGCTAGAGACTCCGGTTGGAGTGCGCGCTCTCTCTCTCTCTCTCACCACCATCATTAGTCAACGTCAGCGGCTCCGGTGGCCCCTTTTCCCCGCCGCCACGTCGCTTTCTGCGTAAGCGCTCGCAGTTTGCTCTCGCTCTCTGCTTTGCATCCATTTGGCTGCAGAGACTGACACGCGCCCGCACGCCGAGAGACGCTGACGAAATCATTTTGTCCTCTCGAGGAGCCGGTTAATTTGATAATCATTAGCGCGTGCGTAGAGGAGCCGGCAAATTAATGAGTGTATATCAAGCTGTAGCTGAAAATTAAGTCAGCCAGTAAATCATCCTCGTTGTTTCTTCCTTTTTCGTTTTTCAACTTGGAGACAAGCGTGTTAAATAGTCTACGTGCTCGCGGGAAAGTCTCGCCCAGAGCGATTAGTCGCAGTTCTCGAAGACGGAAAATTTTCCTTCCTCGGGAGCCGCGCGCTGCAGCGAGCAGCAGTTACACATCGCGAGGCTTCCGTCCGTAATCGTAATCCCTATTGTTGTCACAGAGGGAAAGGAGGAAGCAGCAAGCTTTGCGCACGGAATGGCTTGTGCTGCTCTCTTTGCTAAACTAAAGCTCTTTCCAACAAATCCACCGCCTCATTTAGCGCCCGAGGGTAGGATTAGCGCGGATGAAAGGCCGCCGCCTTCTTGCTACTCGTCTCTGACCACGTACGCGTATATGCTAATTTTCGTGCGCGAGACTCGCGTAATAACCGCGGCGGCGTTTCGTGTACTCCTCTTCTCTCTCTCTCTCTCTCTCTCTCTCTCTCTCTCTCTCTCTCTCTCTCTCCGAGATAAGCGACGCTTCCATCCCTCCGGAAACAATACGAGAAAAAGCTTTGCTGGGAAGCTGCCCGCGGATATTGTTTCCAAGAATTCGGTGTGTACGCTACTGAAGCGATGAGCTTTGTGCTGCATGCGATGAATAAATTTCGAGCGTATAGGTACAGAGAGAATATAGCTCGAGTTTTGATGCATTAAAGTGTCGAAATCAGTTAACGGATTTGTCCTCATTACTAATTTGTTGGGACAAGTGGCTCGTGCGAAGGGACGAGACAAGAGAGAGAGAGAGAGAGAGAGGCTTCCGGGCTAGTCACCGCACCGCTTGACAAGCGTGAAAGGCGGGCGCTCACCTACAGGGATTGCGCCCGCGCGGGCTGACGAATAACGCTGTTACGGAGAAGGTCACCAAGATTCCTCTCTCTCTTGAACTTGCGATTCAATTATGTCGTAATTGACTTTTCCTCCCCGATATTAATGTTTGCGCATTACACGACACAAATCAGGCACCAAGTAGTCAGTGTCCCGATCGGTCAGACGTCTTTGTAACAAAATCGCGCGAACCTCCTCCAAAAAAAAAATAAAGAAAATAGTTCTCGCTCTTCGCGTCCCCGCGTGTAAACTCGTCTGGATAGCTGAGCGCTTAGAATTTCCCGCAGCTCTCCGGCCAGAATGTATCAAGTCAGGCTCGATCTTGCAGCGCAGTTGCGGCCGCGTACGTATATACAGCTCTGCACACACACACACACACGCACACACACCGCAGTGTTGGTGAAGAGAGAGAAGCGTCGTCGTCCGGCACAGCAGAGCGCGCGCAAGGTTGAAAGCCGCTGTCAACATCTCTCAGCTCGGCCACTCGCTCGTAGAGAGTGTCTGCGGCCCTCGAGGGAGAGGGGACACGACGACAACAACGGCGCTGCAAACCTCGTTATCAACCGCCGGCCATTAGAGGGCCCAAGGCGACAAAACGCGCTCGCGCTGCGGCCAAAGTGCCATCTTTCCCGAGCGATTACGCGGCACCGTGTCGATGCCACCGCACTTACGTGCATAATACTTTCCTTCTACTTGTCGCCGGCTCTCTCTCTCTCTCTCTCTCTCTCTCTCTCTCTCCCTCGCTCTCTCCTCTCTGCATGCGGAGAGCTGCGCTGCCCTGGAGGGCCGAGAGGTGATAATTCGATTGCCGGACACGCTAATTCTTCCTGATGCATCGCGCCGGACTACGTACTCGCCGCTGCCCCTCGAGAGCTCCGCACCGGCAGCGGCACTGTGCTTCTCTATTCCGTTCCGCGATGTGCTTGAGACTGTGTGTATACATCTCGGGCGTATACAGCGCGAGCCGGATAATGCGTCCCGACGTTGTGTGCTTCTAGAAATCTCCTTTTTCCGGGCGCACGTGTACACACGCGGAAAAAAACGCGCGTTTCGCTAATCACTCTGCGCGGCAAAAGTAACGAGATACACGCACACACATACAGCCTCGCCATATAGATTTAGCATTACAAAAGGCTGCAGGCTAGCGCGTGAGAGCGACGCATTAAAAAATTGGAAAGTACAAATCATCGAGGCGCGTCGCGCTGTGTGCATTTGCGCGAGCGGTAACAAAATGCGCGTCGCCGCGCTATATACACGCGCTCTCTCTTGCGCGCGTTAATTCCCGTCCATAAAAGCCATCGACAAATCAAACCATCGCGACGTGATTCACTGCCGACATAAATACAACTAGATCAGCGCGTGTCTACGCTCTCTCTCTCTCTCTCTCTCTCTCTCTCTCTCTCTCTCTCTCTCTCTCTCTCTCGCTCTCTCGTTGCCGCCGCCGCCACGCTGTACTCCGCTCTGCAACGCCGATATGAGCGATGGCACAGCCGCCGATGAATCAGGATGCGCCGCTGCGCCGTGTCATCTTTCCGGTTATCATTACTGTAAACTCGAGCGCGCGCGCGACGCGAGTGGCGGGAAAAAAGCGGCCGAATATAAAGGAAACAATGACGCGAATAAATCAGAAAGTGGCTATTATGCGACGCGCGGCTAGATTTTCCACGGCCGATGAAATATACTCGACGGATGTGTTTATCGATTCAACGGCCATCTCTGTGTCATTGTATGTGTGTGTGTGTCGAGGGAGCGTGCACAAACTTTTGTTTTATGACGACGTTCCGCAAAAAAAAACACGTACACAACGAGTCTCGAATCACCGATAACATCGCGCGCGTCGTTTAGTCGAGAAATAATTTTCCGAAAGCCGCAGCGGCGAGATTAAATTTTCCGTCGTTTGATAATCTCCTCGTAAACATCTTTGATGCATTAACCCTTATCTCGAGGGAGCGCGATTCGTCTCCTATATTTGCTTCTTTC